>NC_037319.1:1512047-1814457 GCF_000143535.2 Botrytis cinerea B05.10 | reverse complement strand
TTTTGAGGAAGAATATTTCTACTTGAAATGGTTCCAGTTCCTGGTACTTCCGAAGAGGAAATATTGGCTTTAAACGAATTCTGCAATTCTGATACATCCAGAACTTTCATACTGTGCTGAGATGAAACATTCCTGCTTACCCTGCTTCCCCTTACCCTGCTTCCCCTAGTTGCCCTACCTCCTCTTGTTGCTATACTTCCCCAAGTTCTAGTTGTCCTGCTAAAACCTTCACGCATTGGATTGTGATGTGGAACACGAAGAGTGGCAGGAGTATCAAATTAATCCTTGAAATATTGACTTCGACTCATACTAGGCTTCGAGATTTCTTCTGCTGGGCTCCTATTCCTGACGGGTGACTCTGCTGTATTAGTATCCTTGCTTGAAAGTTCTTGTCCACCGACTTGAACTTTACCGACTTTTAAGAAAGTAGGTTGATCGACTCGTTGATGTTTTCTCTTGTTCATATCTTCCTCCTTCAGGTACAGGCTTTCAAGGTCTCGGAGGATAGAGTCCCACCTAGGTAGTTTCAGCCAATCGCGCTTCTGAGATGTGAATGGGTATATGCCTAATTGCCCATTCTCTGTAACGAAATCCGTCCTGAGATAATCTCGGTTGGTGCACCATTGTTTGATGCGAGCGAACCAGTTAATCACGTTGATCAATGACTTAGAGTGATCACAGCTAGCCATTGAAATAATCTCTATTGGAGAATGGTGGTAAGTTTGTTTGTATAGTTCGTCGTCATAATATGTTTCGCATTTGTTATCAAACAGCTCAGGTACAAACATTACAGCGTCAAGTAAAGCGTCAGCATAATTTGCGACCTCACTTCCCTTCTCAATGATAGTTATATCCCTTCCTTGCGGACTCTTCAGCCATTCAAAATGAATACTTCGGATTGCAAAGCCAGCTTGTTGTGGAAGCGCGCGTAATTTTGTACAGAACCCCTTCTTCTGTAGTATTTCCTGTAGTATAATGCGATTCGATTCACGCCTCCTTTGCGCTTTGTCATAAGTTTGAGTGCTATCAATGTCATGCGCTATTTTGATCTCAGTAAGAGCGAGATTCGAATCGACAGTCGTCTTGAACGTTTGTCGGGCGTTTTTCATTCATGCAGCAACTTCTTCAAAATCAGCCTCATCGAAACATACACCCATGCGTGACCAAACTTTGAAGAACGTCGTATATTCGAATGTTTGCGGGCAGTGGCTCTTCGCTAAAGCATATTTGTTTAACAAATCGGCAAACTGGGGAAAACACTTGAATTTTTCGGCAGTAGTCCATCTGATACCATATATTCGAGTAAATGTTTCACTATCGGTACGATATCCTGGTATTTGAGAATCAAGATATAAATTCATGTCGGCAACGACATCAAATCATGAGTCGATTTAGATTCATATGGAACAAATGCTTGAGTGGGAGCAAAAACCCTTGGGTCACGCACACGATGACTTTCAAGGAAAGTCGTTCGCACCTCTAGACCAAGAGTATCAAACTCTGCGCTCTTACAGCTCAATGCTTTTTCCACGGCCTCTTTCACAGCAGCAGCAACTTATTCCTTCGCTTCCAGATCTTTGTTTCGGTTTTTATTCTCCCAAAATAACTCACGCCTTTGGTGCTCAAACTTTAGGACACCGATATCTTTTCTCACTATCACAACCTCAAGATTGTAGTGATTAAGATTGTCCTCTAAGAGCTTTCGTAAAGACTTGACTTCCTCCCTCAATTTCCTATTTTCTTTGATCAGACATTGCTCCCATGTTTGTTGTTCTTGCTGGAGACTTTTGGCTCCCCGAATTGCTTCGAGATAATTATTTTGCGACTGGATTTCTTCAACAAGTGTGTCGTGCGCACCTTTTGTGGCTACCAAAGATGCAGTCTCCTCCACCAATTGAGCTTCTGCGTTATTCAGTTCCGATTTTGCGTGCTCGAAAGCCTTTTCATCGATGCGAATTGCTTCTTCTTTGGTCTGGATCTCTTTCTTAAGGTTAAGTAGTTCGGTTTTGTTTGTGTTCAGTTTCTCCTTGATTGCAGACGTTGGGTCTGGAAGTCTGTAGTTATGGTGAGATGACGTGAAGTCGCCTGATATTCCCAG
This sequence comes from Botrytis cinerea B05.10, assembly GCF_000143535.2. Taxonomy (NCBI): domain Eukaryota; kingdom Fungi; phylum Ascomycota; class Leotiomycetes; order Helotiales; family Sclerotiniaceae; genus Botrytis; species Botrytis cinerea. The sequence goes on along the minus strand of NC_037319.1, from coordinate 1,812,359 downwards.
TCATTTTTCTTAAACTCCGCACCTGAAGCTTGATGATGAGGAGATGAATAAGAATCATCGATTCCCCATCGGTCGCTACCATTGGGAGTAGACCACGACATGGCGCTTCGTGTTCTGAAAAATTTGTCTTGATTTATGCTGCGAGGGGGTCAAAATCAAGACGAAGTCGGCAAGCGGGAAACTTATATTTCGCAAGGCTACAAGTACTTCCAAATTAAAAACATGCTAAGCCAAATGAAATACCATAACTCGCTTGCTGAAGTGAAGTTCGAAAATTAAGGATGTTGGCGATGGCTCTCATCTCGTGGGCTCATGTAAAAAGGACAAGCGACAGCAATAATACAAACAATAATAACGAAATCATCATCGTGAATGACTGAATGTTTATCCCACACATTGTGCGAGTTCGAACTTGTAATAATAAAACCCTACAACGCTATAAGTGTGATTGACAGTGAGAGGTAATTGACACGACTGCTCTCGATCACATGATTTACCCACGGAGCTCACTTCAGACAGATACACTTGTACCAAGCACTTGATCCTCCCCTGGTTTCGTGAACTTTCTTCGGCGTTGTTTTCACTCCAGAATATGTATCCAAAATACTCACCCCCATATCATTACAGTCTTAGTCCATACTCATATTTTTCACTCTCGGTAATCATTTTGTGTTTGACTTGAGTGAAGGTACTTCCATTCGTCATCACATTCGTACACTCCCACGTTCTACCTTAGAGGCACACTTCAAAGCACAAAGAAGCCTCCAGTTTCCATGCAAATCATAATGGACTCATCTGTGGACTAAAATGTCAATAACATCTATCTGAATCGTCCAATCTTCAGTATCATCAAACTATATACAAAAGAGAAATAAAACTCCTAATCCATTGGGTATTTTCTGTTGCTTTCTAAAGGAAATTCGTATGCAAGCGTTATGCAAGTGTATCGGTTTCGTCCGTCTAATATGAGTTTCGTGTAGCCAAATTCGTTATCATAAATGTCGTAAATCCATCCATATCCATATTCCATATCTCATTCTCGTTTCCATGTTTCAAATTGATGCTTCATCATGCGTCATGTCTTCAAGCCAGCGAACTCTCTCTAACGCTTCACGCCAACAATATTTTCTCCCCTCATTTCCAAAAGCACAAACTGCGCAAGGAGTTCTCGACGCGAGGGGAATTCCAGTTCCAATTCCAACCTCGTCGCTGTGCAGTAAGCGCTGCACACTCACCCACCAACCACCCCAGCATCAACCCAGTTCTCACACATACCAACACATCCTCCACCTCCAAATCCAATGTTCCCAATCCACACCATTCGAGATCAAGCTCAAAATCCAAGTCCATCAAATCTTCCAGACCGGAACTAATCCAATCATTTTGCTCCACCCACCACACTATCCAGAGCATGAATTGACAAAGCATAATCAACGCCAGCATGGCCCACCTAAGCACACTCTTAACCATGCCTCCCTCCATTCTTATCTCCATCCCGCCTCCAGAAGCTTCCATCCCGCTTCCAAAAAACAAACCCACTTTTCGCACATTCAGTATATAATATAACATCTTTAAAAATAGTTTACGATACAGTATCTCTTCTGCCGAACGGCAATCTCGATACCCGAGTGGACTTTGCTACTTTCGCAACAATAGTTTCAAGTGGAACCTGAATCTGTTCTCCACAATCACAAGCACAAGGAAGATAATCAGACTTACCATTGCCTGATCCCAATCCCACGCTTCGTCTAACCTTCATGTTTCTTCGCTTCTCATCTAGATAACATGCTTTGAGCTTCTTACGGGTGATGTTTCCGCAATAATCGCGCACGGCGTCGAGATCCATGTCCTCGAATGTTGTGTCGATGTTCTTGGTCCAGGTTTTGAAGAAGTCGGTTTCCATGTAGTCTGATTTACGCCAGGCTTTGACAGATGAATGCCAGCGGAGCATTTCGATAAATTCGGCGCAATCTTGGAGACGAAGAACCGTTTGCCAGCTTGCCCAGTACAACTGCTTGAAAGTTTCCTCATCTGTGCGTTTCTCAAATGCAATACCCTGGACATGAGAGAAGAGAGTGGCATCGGTAATGGGCCGTCCGTTATAAACGCTTGAATTACCCAATTCGTAGATGGAGTTGCGTTCCTTGGCTTTGGGATCGTATGAAGAGTTTCTCTCAAGGAAACGGTTGCGGACGCGTTGACCGACGAAGAAAAGATGCTTCATCGATTTTCGCTGTTGACTAAGAGCAGAGCGAACAGTTTCGGCGATGTATTCTTGGATCTTGGGATTTTCTTTCCACTCTGTAATTTGACTTTCAGGATTGACAAAGGTGGTTTCACTTTGAAGTTCTTCGTGTGGAGGTGCACCATAGTCGAAATCTGGTTGAGTTGACGAATTTTCAAGCTTGCGCTTCAATTCAGAATTTTCGACTAGTAAAGCACCCACGTCGATTTTGCCTTTATGGTTCACGGTTTCTTCGTAAAGTCTGACTTTCTCTGCCAATTTTTGATTCTCCTCAGACAGCTGCTCGCATTCTAGTGTCTTCATACCAAGTGATGACTCTAAATTGAAGAATTTGATGTTGGTCTCTTCTTCCCGGATCTCAGTTGATAATTGCCCATTTCTCTTGATGAAGTATTGCACAATTTCATTCTTCTCTAGTAACTTCGAGTTGACTTCCTTGAGTCCTGATTCGATTTTCTTTGCCAATGCAGCAAGAGCCACAGCTTCCGAATGCTCAGAAACCATGTCTTCAGCACATTTCTTGAGATCTAGTTTTTTCACTGCGAGGCGGTCTTCTGGCGTTTCCTCTGGAGTGCTCTCTTCCTCTTCGAAGACAATTCCAGTCTCATCATGAGTGTTTTCATCATCTTCGAAGATAGCGCCGAGACGCTCTCCTGGAGTCTCATCTGGGAAATTATCTTCATCCTCGAAAACAACTCCGGAGTCCTCCATGAGGTCATATTCGGGAGCTGATGAGGTGGGTTCGACCATGTTAAAATATCCAGATTCTGTCATGGTGAATTGATGTATTGTACGAAAAAGAGTGTCGTGATATTTTTATTTAAAGATTGAAATATTTAATATAGAAACGAAAAAAGTCTAGACAAGATCAACAACAATGCTCCCACAATTGGTATGGCGTTGTGCGCGAGGTTGAATCAAATATGGAAGCTGTGACCGAAACTAGATATGTGGAAAAACCGGTGTAGGAAAAAAGAAAGAAAAATTCAAGAAACAACTAAATGACTTGAAAAGTTGGAAGATAAATAAGTTATCTACGAAACAAATCGCAGAATGATGATGAATGGGGGTGGGATGTGAAAGAGAAGAATAAATCAGCGAAACCCAAAGTAGATGTATAAAAAATAATGCAGGTACGAACGGTACAGTCATACAGTCATCACCAAAAAATACTTGGTCACCAAGCCGACCCGACAACAAAGCAGCAAGCAATGTGAGGGTGTATTGGGCGATAAAGAAACACTTCACTTCTCTAGGTAAAGTTTCCAGGTTTCATGTACCTACTGTTGCGATGCCACGTGTTTCTCCTCATTCGTGGGTAAAAACGAGGCGGTGGATACGATCGCCCAGATTCTCTCGCAACCGCCGGGCCAACAGATTTTTCGACATACATACTCCAATGCATGTCAAAGGTGGTAATGGTGGTAACGGGTTCTTCTCAGGCCTCGAGCTGAATCGGACCATCGACGATTGGAGCCTCATTTTTTTCACATCCGCGACTATTAGAACTTGGCGATTTACTGGAAAAGAGAAGCAGTAAGCTGGAAAGTTGGAGGGAAAGTTGGAAGGAAAGGGCTGGGAGGGGGCGGGTTATGCTACGAAGAACGAGCTCGATAAGCTGGGCATTTGCTGATGGTGGGGCCCAATGCTGTACCTTCGGAGGTTCACTCCTAAGGCCGCCAAATGATATTGAAGAATCGCGGTGTGATTCCCCACACACCTCATGCAGCAGAAAAGTTCTTCGAATGGGCCAAACGTAAGAAATGCAGTTTAGCAAGACTAGATCGAACAGGCGAACATTCTGGGTCATTTATGCAGAGAATCAAGTGGAAGACGATGCAATATAACGGGTCAAAAGTGGTAAAAATCACGAAGTCTTAGCTTGGTAGATCACAAATTTAGGAAGGAGAAGCGAAAAGCCATCCGCACAAGCAAGAATGGGTGACGAATCTGACGACATGTCCAGTTTGGACTCGGGACACAATAGCAAAAAGATATTCGGACACCCCATTTGGCATTTGGCATTTGGCATTTGGCATTTGCGTTTGCGTTTGCATGTGATTTTATGCATTTATGCATTTTATGAAGAAGCAACTTGCTCCTGATTCCATTGTACACATTCATCGAATGTGACCCCGGAGCCTCCAAAGACATCCAGAGCACTTCCGATTGTGAGATCGACCTTCCCATCACTCAGTCTCTTGACATTGTCAAGATCTTGAAGGTCTCTTCCGCCACCAGCATAAGTGACCGGGATACTACACCATTGTGCCAGTTTCTCCACGAGTTGTTCGTCGATACCTTTTTGCAACCCTTCATTGTCGGCTGCATGGATTAAGAACTCGGAGCAATATGGCTCTAAGGATTTGATAGAGGCTAAAAGATATATGAGTTTTCAATGATGAAGAGAGGAAAGAAATGAAATACTCACCCTCATTCACCTCCATATCTGTAATGGTTTGCCATTTATTCATAGCCACAAACCAAGTATCATCTCTCTTTCGACAACTCAGATCAATGACAAGTTTTCCTCTATCACCACCAAGAGACTCCAATACAGAATTTAGTCGTTCCTGGGAGAACTTCCCATTAGGAAATAGGAAAGAAGTAATGATGACCTACTATTCGAATCAACATTGATCCTTCCACCTCTAACAAAACGATATAAACATACCCTCTCAGCACCCCATTCAATCCACTGCTTGGCATTTTTATCCGTAATACCACCTCCAACCTGAAGACCATTCTTCCACTCTCCTACAGCTTGTTTTGCAGCCTCCTCATTGCCAGGCCCAAGCATAATGACATGAGCACCTGTGAGATCATTGTCCTTGTACAGTTTTGCGAAATGGCCAGCTGGTAGTTTCGATACATAGTTGGTCTTCAAGTCGGATGAAGCAGTTGTTAAAGTACCGCCTACAATCTGCTTCACCTGACCTGAATGCAAGTCTATACAGGGACGAAATTTAGTCATGATGAGAAGTCTCTCAATCTGATATCTTGTTGCGTAAAGATATCGACGGACAAATTTATATGTCGAATAATCCTCGGAGAAAGAAAAGAGAGAATCAACCAAATTTTGAGATGTGTTGTTGACCCTCTGTCTATGTAACTAAAATCGCGTTTCGTCTTCCACCAAAATCATCTCGGCAGAATCCCGGCACATCACCATAATTTTTTCTTATCCAGAACATTTAACATTCTGGGGAAGCTACAAACATCAAGTTTGCGAAAATTACCAAATCCCAGACAAACAATCTTCAATATGCCTGCCTCGCTCGGAAAACGAAAGCGCACATCCGCAACCAATTCTACCAGCTCGAAACTTTCAAAAGTACCTAAAACCACCCCAATTATACCAGAACTAGTATCCGAACCCCAATCAGAAGAAGAAGCTTCGGATAGCTCTCCAGAGGAAGACGAAGATGAGGAGGAAGATGACACAGAAGTTCTCGACCCCCAAGAAATATTCCGTCGTCATTTCGAAGCACAGTTCAAGCCGCTCCCCCCTACAACCAAAAAGCCTAAAATCAATCCAATAGTTGAGGATCGCGAAGATGAAGAAGAAGGTTGGGATGGCCTATCAGACAATTCCGCCGAAGACGACGAGCAGGAAGAAAACGGCGTACAAGTAGTTGAGCATGTAGAGAAAATCGATTCCAGGATCGCGGGGATGAGCAAAGGGGAATTGAGGGCGTTCATGGTATGTACATTCATTATTTTCTCTGTACCATCCTTCATCTATCCACCCAAAAGATCTAACACCCTTCATCTAGTCCTCCAAAATTCCCAAATCACACCATACTCCCTCTCTCTCCAAGATTTCCGAATTGCCAGCCGGTTCCGCAGACGACCCTGGCGCAACCGAAGCACTCAATCTCAAAAACGATCTCGCGCTCCAACGACTCCTCGATGAATCGCATCTCTTAACATCCTCCTCCTCTTCCTCAGCGGCCAACTCCCATGCCGTCCATACATTACAGGGAAAGAATCGATTGAAAGCCCTAGACATGCGTGTGCAAGCATTGGGCGGGAAAACTAGTATACATACACAAGAGAGTATGCCAATGAATATGCGAAAGGGGATAATAAGGAAAGCGGAGGAGAAAGAGGAGAGGCGAAGGAGAGAGGCGAAAGAGAATGGGATTGTGCTTGAGACGAAAGGAAGAGGAGGGGGGGTTAGCGGGGGGAGGGAAAGAAGGAAAGAGAGGAGTGGGACAGGGGGGACATTTGATTCTGGTCCTGGGGTTGGGAGGATGAGGGGTGCGACGTTGAGTTTGAGTGAAAGGGACGTGGTGGGAATTGAAGGGAGCAAGAGGGGTGGAGGTAGAATGGGTAGGAATGGAAAGAGGGGGGGGAGAGGGAGAGGAAGAGGGAATAGGAGTTAGTGGATTAGTCGTTTAAATCCAAGAGGCTACTATGGGAAGCGTAAAAGGATGCTGCATAATCACATGTTTTACAAAGCAAATAAAGAATTGATACCCAAGCAAATTACATCAAATGTCACATCCGAGATCACAAACATAGACATCACGAGCACCTCCAATGCATCCATCTATGTACTAAAGCAAACAAGGTATCAGTCAATTTCATACTGTACAAATTTCCGTCCTCATCAAACCCGACGCTCCAGAATTCACCAATATTGATTCACAAAGGTCAAAGTAAGTGCCCTACAACCCATCCTTTCAGGTGATTTGCAGATGCAGTTGCGTTCATTTAAACAAACAGTTCAGTTCAGCCAAATAACGCGCCCAAGCCCTACCCCTTATGAACTCCGTCCCTCAGTCCCTTCAAATGCCAAGGAAACCTAGGAAATGTATGTTTTTATAAGTCTTCCTGCGAATAGCTAGAAAATATTGAGTTTTAGTAAACTCTTCTTTACTGCTTATTTGCGTATTGGAAATGTCCGAATGCACCCCCACCATTGCTTGGTGTTAGGGGACCTAAACCATTTCCTCCATTATTATTATGTGCAGGTGTAGTTGCTAGATTGGCATTTCCATTATTTGGAGTACTGGGTGCGCCATTTGCAAACGACGATCCTGAACCGTTTTGATTCGGAGTAGTATTTTCTTGGTATTGATTGTAATGTTGCGGGGTGGTTTGTTGGGTAGCGGCTGTATTAGCTTCTTGGAGATTAATACCGAAGACACGACCTAAATGTTCGTCTCCAATCTCGCCGTCAAAAAGACGTTCGCGGAGTTTGAAAAAGACTCGGCCGTTGACGAGGGAATCGGAACCAGCTTGGTGAACAGCACCTACGCGTTTAACTTTGAGAACGTCGATCATGGTTTCAATGTTGGGATGTCGCTCGGTGCGTTGAAGGAGTTCTGCGGTGACAGCGTCGACATGAGAAAGTTGTCCTAATTTGTTCATAATTGTTCCTTGTTGCATGAGATATTTGATATCATATACACTTGGAAAGAACTTTTTCATGAGCATATCGAATTCTCTTTCGTCATCCGGTAAAGCTCTTTGAAGCAGAATCTTTGTAAGATATCCAAAATCGTACCCGGCGTGCCCTGAGATCCAACGCTTGTCCTCATCACATACAAGTCCGGAACTAATCAATACCGCACCAAACTCGAATGGATCGATGCCTTCTTCCTTTAATCTGTTGAAATCCGTACCGGCAATCTTCCTTTCGTCAATGCCTTTTTCTGCGTACATATCATCCAATAGAGAGAATTTGAAGTTGAACTGCCATGTACAAGGTACCTGTCCCATGCCGTTGCCAATTCTTCGTCCTGCTGAGTTCCGATCTAGTCCCGAGTCCGAGGGGGGAGTCGCAGGTAATGATTCTCCATCCTCCGAATATAATGTTATACCCAGTTGTATGAGTTTCAGTAAGTCTACGTTACATCGTAAGCATTGATAGTGATAATCTCCTTTGCCATTAAATGATCCCATGGGTCGAGCAACGATTCCAGGAAATTTCGCGTCCTAGAAATGTTAACTCTGGCGTAAACAATCACCAATGGAGTATCTTACCATAGAAATATAAGGGTATTTGTCCACTAGCTGCCGCAGAATCGCCATCTCCTCATGTAAGTTGCCCTTCCAAACATCTCGTATTCTACCCTTATCACGTATACCCCGCGTCCCTGAATCTGCCATTCCATTGTGCCCTTGCTGTTGTAAAGGTGCTGCAGCGAAGCTCATTTGTGCAGCTTGACTTGCTAGTCCACCGCCTTGCAATGGGATACCAGGTGCAGAAAATCCTCCTGGTATGCCCATACTAGCTCCATTTGCGAATGCATTGCTCATGGAGTTCGCACTCATAAACTGATTTCCGATCGAGCCAGGCGGAGGAAGTCCTGCAGTATGTGGTTGTGTATGAGGTGGATATTGTTGATAATGAGATGCCATACTATTTGGGGCAGCCCCATAGGCTTGCATTCGTGGAGGCATTTTGTTTTCGTCGAGTATGTATGTTGGGTATAGGTGGATTGATGGTTTTCATGGACGCAAATTGCGCAAGGAGGGGAAGGATTTCTTTTTCGCAGTCGAAAGCAACAACAATTTTGGACAAGAAAATAAGATAATTATCACTTTGTAAACTATTATTTGCTTTAAAATTCAAAAAGTCTCAACACCAAGTCTTGTGTTTCTTAAAGTTCAAGCTGGCTGCTTTGATTAAGCATGAGCAATTACTGTAGCTAAGGATGGCGCTTAATGTTAGACGCCCGTAATCATACCCCCGAGCTATACCCGAACTAGACCTCCATACTCAATACATTTGTTTACCACTTTGACAATAAATCATTAGGTGAAAGTTATAATTCTCACAATGCAGTGCACAAGGTATGTGTTTGGCTGAAGATAGACAATGGTACCTCTTATCTTTCAATTGCTGACTTTTTTGAATAGAATTCTTAGAGCTGCACAACGTGCAAATCTTACTGGTTTCGACCCAAAAGCATTAGCTGCCGCTTCTGGTAAAAATGCAGGCGACCCATGGGCACGACGGTGAGCTCGAAAGCGCATAAACCCAAATCTTCGGACTCACCATACTGATAAGTTTTATTAGTGAGGCTTGGAGATACCAAGGACAATACTCGAGGCGGAACCGATTTTCGAACACCTTCCCTGGATTAGGCATTGCGACGGTAGCTTTTGGAGCATATTGCGGATACGAATACTTCTTTTTGGCGGACGAACATCATGGACATGCAGAGGGTCACAGCGATGGACATCACTAAAGAATGAATGGATGGAAAGTCGTTGTACATATGGGTTGAATTTTATCCTTGGGACTGATCCCCTCATTCTCAACAAGTACTGCGCATGCGACATGTATATGGATATGATATGAATTCTCTATTTCACTGTGAGGAGGCAAAAAATTGACGACTCGCTTCCCACATAATGGGCAATGTATTGGTAAGCAGCGACGGGGACAAGCGCCCTATGTTTTCGAAATCCATTGTGCAAGTGTCCAATGATCAATTTATTGATATCATGTTTTTCCGTGGCTCGATCAATACCAGACTTCGGATTCCATCGGGTTGAATTGGAGAAACAGGGGGATTTTACCATAGTGAACAGGAAAGGAGGGAAGTTATTCGCAAAATGATGTTGAAAATTGCTAAACACATTCGTTGAGTACATGTTGAGGTAACAAGAACATGTCTACCGTGAGAAGCCGAAGTCAAAATTCAAGGATTGAGTTGGGACAACACAACGATTATCCGGGATGGCGGGAAAGTGGATCAAGACTGGATTGAAAGTGTTGATTGAATAACAAACGGCCAAGTGCTTCTGAGGCTTGCGGCACGATTCCTTGAATAGTATGCCCCGTTGATACCGAATATACCCATTTATCACCCCCAGAAAGGTCAAGAGAAAGAACACGCAAAGTGAAGCAACTCGATTTCTTTGGCTTGAAGCAATCTCCCATCGACCGGCGTCTTTCATAATTATCTCTCAATATACCATGTAGCAACACAAAAAGATCCTAGAAGCTATCACGATATACGGAACTACGTGCATACTAAAGGTACCATCTCTGTGAGACTTGGCAAGCCCATTGATTATATATTCGAGTGCGGTCGGTGTGTGATTCTTTTCATGCACAGCATCACCATCTCCCAGGCCAAAAGATTTCTTTTTCCTAGAGTTCTCTTCGGTACGCTGTCGGTATTATGTTGAAAGCGGCTTCTGAGGCCTCCTCCGTGGCACGCTCTGCCGCATCTTCGACAGTGAAGATCAGAATGTCAAAATAAAAGCATCTCTTATTAATAATGCCCACCCCATTCTCCCTCATTTCCCGGCCCCAACTTCCCCGTGCATTCCTCGGGGAGATGATATGTCATCCAGCCTTATCGCACCGAGGTCTACCCATTTCCACAGACCGGCGCCGCGCCTAGTGCCAATCAATGCGTCCCTGAGCATCCTGATATGTCAGCCCGAGCACGACCTCCATCATAAGCAACATGCATTTGGAATAGAGGAAAGTATCGTGTCGATAAGCCACCCAATTGGCAGGAGGTAAGCAGATTGGTAGCCTCGAGGTCACGTTTCCTTTTCATCCATGCAACAGATGGCCAAATGACGTCGACCCAGTCAACCCACCCACATCAATTAAAATCTCAGCCTCGTCCAAGGGTAAAAGCAAGCCACAGAAGACTGGACCGCCACTGGACTGGTCTACTAGGTAATGCCATAAACCCAATTTCTAAGGTTTAAGCTTTGTTTATCAAACCCTGAATGTTTTTTTCTTAATTTGATTCTCTCAATTGAGGTTGATTCATTTCTCCCTCTGCAAGATATTCTTCTTCCCCTATTTCGTTGGTAATCCCAAAGTCTTGAAGTAAAACTTGTTTGTTTCCTCAGGAATGAGAAAGCCTTTTGATCTTCTTCTCGCCACTAACACTTATCCGTCGCCTCATGGAATCCATGAATGTTTGTTCCAATGGCAATTTTCTGGAGGCCACTGGGGAAGCCTCAGTATTAACACAGAAAACCAAAGACATGTATGCTTCACAGCGTGCGCTTGAACTGAGAAAGTAAGTCTGGTCTGTCTTATTGGTTCGAAGGTGTTACTATTTCTTGGGTTTCTCTTGCTTTCCCTGCTTCGACGCCAATCTTTGCTTTATTCGGCTGTGTCTCACGTGAATCATGAAATCGAACACTCGTGATTTCTTGACTAACTTCTCCATTCCATTCTTTTAGATTTTATGATCCTTATCAAGCTGATATAAATCCACATTCTTCTGAGGATACTCTAAATGGCCGACTCAATTCTGATGGAGCCCTCGACAGTTATGCCGAGGTTGCTATATGGCGTTTAGGGGGCGTGCATTCTATGATCAGGTATGAAGAACTTCGACACATTGACTAGCCGATAAAACTAACACATACTAGTATCATTGATGGCTCTACGCAATACTTCATTGCAGGAGCACGACGGGATAAATCTCTACCCGAGGAGGATATCGTCAATGATTCATGGTTTGGCTGTTTTCAAGTGCCAACACCAGGTGGACTTTGCGAGGTCAGGACATACCACCCACAATCATAAATGTATGCTGACCGAGGATTCCAGAACACCTTGGCCATCAATGATGACGAAAATGATCCTTACCCTTGTTTCGTTATCGATGATTTGAAGGAAGACCCAAGATTTGCCAGTTTATCCATAGTTGATGGTTCTTTAGCTTCGTACGTTTGGTATGCTGGGGCTCCAATTACTACCAAAAATGGTATTAACATTGGTGTTTTATGTGTCTTCGGTGATCGCCCTATCACCGGGTTAAATTTGGAGAGAAGAAAATGTGGGTTTGAGCGACGGCTTACCTTACCATGATTTGTGTTGATACTAACCCAACATCTAGTTTTATATAATCAAGCGAACAACATTATGAAGTACATGGAAACGCAACGAGAGGCTATCGAAAGACATCGAGTTACGCTCATGTCGAAAGGAATTGCTACCTTCATAGAAAGGACTTCTCGTTACACTAACATTGTCTCTGACAGCTCGTACTGCTCGGCCGAATCAGTTTCAAATACAACCAATGGATCCGATACTCAATTCGATGATGATACCAGAATAGACCTTTCTCAGAATGGCCATTCTAACGCATCAAATCAGCCACACCAATCTTCCGAATCTGTACTTGATCAGATACGAATTACTTTAAATCATGCGGCCGAGATTCTTCGGGAATCGCTGGAACTTAACGTTGGAGGTGTTGTCTTCTTAGACACAACTAATGGACACACCGAAGTGGGGAACATGGATGCTTACATGGATACAAGCACTGATCTGGGCACAGAAGTGAAGGAGGCTGAAATTAGGAGATTATCGCCCGTACAAGATGAAGAAAGACCAAAGTATGAAGAGTACCGAAGGAAATTATCTCAAGGCACAATACGAACTTCCACGAATGAGCATAAAGTGGCAAAGGTCCTTTCTATGTCAGCGGCAAAAGTTGCAACTTGGGACTCAAACGCTCATGTCCTGGATGGCAAAACCCTTCAGTCGCTAATCAATTCTTACCCTAAGGGAAATGTCTGGTATGGCTCGGACTACGTGCGATCTCGATGGGAACATCTAACTGACCATGATAAAGGTATATTGACGACAATGGTTATTTCTCGAGCCTGGAACAAATTAACGATCGGAAACGCGCGCCTTCAGCTGATACTAGTCCTACTGAAAGGCCTAGAACATCTGGCTCTTTCGATGCAACGAAGCAAGAAGCGGAAGCAACTATGCTTGGCAAGGTATTTCATAAGGCAAGGCAAATCATGTTCCTTCCTCTTTGGGATTCTGCTGGCGGTATGTCAAGCTTCTATCACGTCACAATAGCCCCCTCTATTCTCGGCTAATCAATTCACTACAGAGAGATGGTACTCGGGCCTATTTGTATGGAGTCAATCAGCAGTTCCTGTTTTTACCGTAAATAATGAGATATCTTATCTGTCTGCATTTACAAACTCAGTCATGATGGAGATTAGTCGATTAGATGCCCTGATTTCTAACAAGATGAAATCTGATTTTATTAGTAGCATTTCTCGTAAGTATTGGCCATTGATTGCAGTATTCAATTCAAAGTACTAACGATGAGCAAAGATGAATTTAGAAGTCCATTACATGGCATCTTAGCTTCAGCAGACTTCTTACGAGAATCAAATCTTGATATTTCACAAACAGAGTTTGTCTCAACAATTCAAAATTGCAGCGGTACTCTCCTGGTACGTGCAACACATCTCATTTCATACTCTACCAGGGTCCGCAACAGGCCGGATTACAGCCCAATAATCAGAAGCTTTCGGTTTCTGAAATCAGTTAGACGGTTCAAACAGTCTGAAAACTGTACTGACCCTGATTCCTGTACTCCATTTTAACACTGAGATGTTACATACAGTCTGTCAGTTCGGACTATTGGACATCCTGTATCCTATACCTTTTGCATTTGATCCGCTTGACTTCTGCACAAACTTATAATACCATCGTAGGATACAATAAACCATGTTCTCGACTACAGCAAGATCAACTCTTTCGAGAAAAGAGAGGGTTCTTTACAAGGTGAGTCTCGTGTCTTTTCCTAGGCTAGATCATCTTTGAGTTAACGATGTATTAGGGTCTTTCTCGAGCGAGCTTCATCAAGTAACCAACGTAGCTTTGCTATGCGAAGATACCATTAATGGTATGATTGCTGCTAACCATTTTAGAAGTGTTGCTCCCATGTACAACTTAGCACTTTCAAATGGTTCACCAAAAAAGAGCAATGGTCCCTCGTCAGATGTAACGGCAGCACCATTGCAAATAATTTTAGATTTCGAAATGCGGGATTGGACTTATAAAGTTCACGCTGGTATATATTGGAATTCTGACAGGGGTGGTACACTGCTAATATGCTTGATAGGTGCAATTCAACGTATTTTGATGAACATATTTGGCAATTCGCAAAAATATACAGATGATGGCTATATTAAAGTACAGTTGCAACTGAAACAAAAAACGGCCAGCAACGTTCCAAATTCAAATTCTTATCACACCGGGGACTTCATGTGTCTGCGTATCACAGATTCTGGCAAAGGAATGTCAACTGAATACATGGAACGCAAACTTTACCACCCATTTGCCCAAGAAAATAGTTTTACACCTGGTGTTGGCTTGGGTCTTTCTATTGTGTGAGTTCTTCTATCTACTTTAAATAGATAAGCTAATGAGGAAAATAGCTGGAGCATCGTGAAACAGTTAGGTGGAACTATACTCATTCGCAGTGAGGTAGGGATAGGAACCGATGTTGAGGTTCTCATCCCCGTGGAAAAATCAGAGCCCCCTTCGCACGATGAAACAATGAGCGGGGATACTGTCGATACAACTGATGTCAGAATTGCTGCCGAAAAAGCAATGAGATCACTTCGTGAAAGAGCAACAGGAAAGGTAATTTCTTTTGATCGTGGCCAACTCACATCCCCGCAAAATAGTGCATGGGATTGTATTCAAAAGTACTGCTCCGAGTGGTATGGGTTTGATGTCCAAAAATCTAATGGAAATTCAAAGAGTGAAGATCTCCTTCTCATTAATGAGACATGTGAATTTCCAGAATGTTCTCCTTGCCAGAGAATATTAGTAATCCATGCCGCAATGAGCTACCCAAGTATCAACAGGCCAGATGATCAGCATTTTGTCGCCAATATTTCCCAGCCAATAGGACCCTACAGACTTGCCCGATCGATTCTCGCTCTGTTGGATCAAACTGTCTGCGAATCACGAAATAAGCATGCTACTACACAGACTCCTCTTGGATCACCAGAGGAGCGACTCCGCAATGAAACAGGAGAATATAGCTTTTTACCAGTGCAAGAGCCGGAGCCCAACACAACAAATGAAATGACACTTACTTTAGCGAATCAAAAAGTCCGCAAGGAATTCGCTGAATCTCTTCAAAATTTGGAACACCTTCAACTCCAAGCACCTGTTGCTACTCCTCAGGAATCAATACCCAAACCTCGGATTCCCGCACGCAAGTCTTCGAAATGTCCTTCACCTGCGCCTTCTCAAGTCGCCCCAGTCGCCCCAGAAAAGACGCCCCTCCATATTCTTGCCGTCGACGACAACGCGCTTAATCTCCAACTGATACATCGTTATCTCCAAAAACGCAAAACAGACACAATAGTGAGTGCAGCTGATGGTTTGGAAGCAGTAGCAGCCGTAAAGGCGTCAAAAAATGGATTTGATGTGATTTTCATGGATATTTCGATGCCAAAAATGGATGGATTCGAGGCTACTCGACATATCAGAGATTGGGAGAGCGAATTATGTGTAGGGTTGGATGGTCTAATTGGTTGGGGGCACGGCAGAGAGAAAGAGAAGGAAATGGAGGCGGAAGGAAAGACAGATGGTGAACTATCAAGGGGCAAGGCTTACGTAGTTGCTATGACGGGTCTGGGGAGTCAAAAAGCGAGGGACGAGGCGGATAGGAGTGGGTTTGATGATTTTATGACTAAACCGGTTAAATTACCAAAAGTTGGAGAGTTGTTGAAGAGATTGAGTCGTGAGAAGGCTGCTCGCTTGGAAGCTAGTAAGCATAATACAGATGGGAACTTTTGAATGGAAATGGATGGGCGGTTAGGCGAGCTTGACTGGCTGGGTGGAGTTAGGTTATGGGGAGTTGAAATGAAATACATGAAATAAAATACACGAATAGTTGGGTCGGCATGGGAGGGGAAATGGAATGAATTGTATAATAGTCAATGATACCTAATAGCAAAAAGAGACGATAATGTGAATAACTTTTATACAGTTCAGTCATTAATTTTATGCCACATTCATCCATTTAGCGATGTCATTAAATGGTTAGGAGAGCATACACAATGAAAACTTTCCCATGTATGTGCTGGATGAGACGGCGTAATATCTCCAGTTTAAAGACATAGAGAATCTCAAATTGCCCACTTCTTTTATGTGTATATACATGTTCAAACATTGCAGAATTACAACGATGGGGTGTACAAATACCTTTATTGTATCATATCCCCAATTAACCTCCCTTGAATCACAAATTTCTCAACCGCCTCTAGTCTCACGCATCTAATTCTAGAGGATCTATGTCGAAAGCAGATTCGTTGATTAAAAATAGGTTGTGAAACGGTTGAAATGCCACAGTAACATTTTGCAATGAATGATGCCACATGATAAATTTTCACCCCTAGATAATGAAGAAACGAAGGGGGTCGATTTTCGATACTATGGTTTCGTCACTCGTTCTTGCGTAACTGTCTCATCTCAGGGAAATCTCAAACACCGTCCAATAAAATTATCACGTGTGTGCCAAGCCTCTGCCCCACCACTATCAAACCCCGCCATGCCTCAAGCTCTGATGCTCTCCCGCCGTTTACAACGTAAACTCTATATATAACACTCGGGTCTGAGATCTTTCTTTCTTTTTCTGATCGCGGGATAATAATACTTAAAATGGAATTCGATACCAAGACTCGTAAGTTCGCTTTCTGTTACGTGTGATTGAGAGGAGAGGAGAGGAGAGTAGGAGGGAAGATCTTGTGATAGAGGGAGAAGGAAAGACTAACGGTTAGTGAGCAATTAGCTCTCTATTCTACTCAGGATAAAACATCTTTCGCATACATTTCTGCGAGAGATCGTTGGCCTGTTATTCTTGTAAGTGACGCTGTTTTTCTTGGGGATCGCCTACTTCGTGGACGATGTATGGAATTGATATGGAGAGCCCCCAAACCCCTTTGCTCGCTGCGCCCAAGGCATTCTTAATCGTCTAGTCTGCCTCCACGGCAGTGGCCCCCGGAGGGCCAGCGGAGCGTCATCTCAGTTACGCCAAGTTCTTTGCTAATACTGCCTCTGATAGACTGGAGCAATTGATGATGTTCACAGAGCAGTATCCGAATCGACGGGTAGCAAACATGAGGAAGGAAAACGTATAGTCGAGGTTCTTGCAAAGCTAAAATATGAGCTTCAACACGACAGGAAGTTAACGTATGGAATTTCGTCTTGGTAGGAAATCAGAAGCTAATCTGAGATTTAGCCCTCTTCTTGATGATGGACAACCGGATGTTGAGGGTTATAATAAGGAATTGGAAAAATTGGATTACCCATCATGGTTCAATATTCCATGGTTATTTGCAGAATGTTATCTCTACAGGTACGGATTTGTACCCTCGTCTCTGCTCCTTTCGAATCGTATCTAATAACGAGTTTGCAGACGCATAGCAACCTCTTTCTCCTTATCTAAAGAATGGAAATCCCACGATGTGTTTGCGCGTCAAAAGATGTCGACTTTCCGTTCTTCCCGTCCTGCTGTTGTCGAGCTCGCAAGTCGCTACCACGAACTCATAAACCAAATGTCGAATGACAAAACCCAAGATGAGGAGGCGGAAAAGATACTTTTCATGGAAATGTGCGAGATTTGCTTATGGGGAAATGCAACCGATCTTTCCCTTCTCACATCTCTTACCTATGAAGATATTCAAAAATTGCAAGGATCCGAAGCACGAAAGAATTCAGAGAAGAATATTCTTATCAACGATTTGGGCAAAGCATATGATGTTCTTAGGGCTGCCAAAAAGGAAGGAAGAAACCGTCAAGTCGATATTGTTCTCGACAACGCCGGATTTGAACTTTATGTCGATTTAATTCTTGCTGGATTCCTTCTCAGCGCAGGTCTTGCTACAAATATTGTCTTACATTCTAAAGCCATCCCGTGGTTCGTGTCAGATGTTGTACCAAAAGATTTCTCTGACTTATTAAACGCACTAAATAATGCTCAATCTTTCTATTCCACGCCCTCCGAAGACGAGCAAAGGGATGGAAAAACGCCAGAACCACTTTCAAAAAAGGAAGAAGAGGAATTGGATTTCTTGTTCAAGACTTGGAGCGAATTCCACGCAGAAGGTCAATTGACATTAAGAGCTAATAGATTCTGGACTGAAGGAGGTAGTTATTGGAGATTACCAGGCACGGCACCTAGATTATATGAAGATCTCAAGGAAAGTGACTTGGTCATTTTCAAGGGGGATTTGAATTACAGGAAGTTAACAGGAGACGCTACTTGGGATCCTACAACCCCATTTACAAAGGCAATTGGACCATTGGGACCAGGGTCCGGTGTTAATGTATTGGCATTGAGGACTTGTAAAGCGGATGTGGTGGTTGGTTTGGAACCGGGATTGGATGAAAAGTTGAGGGCAATGGAGGGAGGAGGTGGAGATTCTGGACAGAGAAAATGGGGATGGAGTGGAAAATGGGCTGTAGTCAGTTTTTCAGAAGGGAAATAGAGGATTTGTAGAAGGTGGAAAATTACCAGAGGAATGGGAATGATAGAACATACATACCTACCTAGAGAGTATAGATAAAGAGATGGGTTTATGAGTTACCGTAGCTACATGGTATAGACGCAGTTATCCCCAGGAATGAGAAATACAAATTCGATTGCAAACATACATTGTTTAATGTCTTACCGAGTATCTAAATATACATGGCGGGTGAAACGTGAAGGTGATTTGTTGGTTTGATATACATTGATTTTCAACTACCCAGACAACCCATTAGTTAGTTACTCCAGAGTTCAAAACTTCGTCCTTCTTTTGATAGCAATCATCACATTGTCTCCTAAGATATCTAGTACACATCAAGAGAGAATTCAACTTCGATTCCAAATTCTTTCCTCGACTTTGTGGAGAGGAGAAAGTGTGTGTGTGTGTATGGAATATGATTATAGAATAGTAGTAGTATTAATAATAGTTATAATATAGATTAATAATAGTTATAATAAATAAGTAAGTAAGTGTAAAAGGTCCAATGCCGCCGCTGAATTAATCTATGTTATCTATGTACCCAAGTAAATAGATAGATAGATGACCGGCCATGAAGAAGAATTTTTGGTAATCACACTCAAACTATCCGTTTCCGATAGTATTCCGTTCTGTCCTATCCTATCCTATCCTGTCCTGTCCTGTCCTATTTCGCCTCTGGTTCCGTTCTCGGTTCCGTGTCTTGGGTATAAGATCCTGTTGTTACTCGTGTTCTGTTCTGTTCTGTTCTGTTCTGTTCTGTTCTGTTCTGTTCTTGTCTGCTGCTGTTTGGGGAGGTGGGTACTCTGTGAGTTGAGAGTTGGACCTCGAGGGTTTGTACCGATGGAATCAGAAGACGTGAGGTGACATGAGTGAATGGAGGGTATCCTGACCATTAAATGTGTCTGATGAATGGGTATACGAGTTGTGTTGCGGATTATTAGTTTGTGTGTGTATGTGTATGTGGGTACGGTTGTGAAGCCTCCTCTTGATGTCGAGGTTTTGGGCCTGGCGCGGGCCTTATTGTTGTTCTTGTTCTTGTCATTGGATATCCCATTGTCTCTCCTTCTCATCGTCTAGTTTCGATTCCATATCCATATTCGCATCCAGTTTCGTATCTGTCCTCATATCAACCATCGGAATACCGCAATCCACAGTAGCACCAAACTACTCAAACCCATTCCCCCACCCAGCCCATCCATCCGTGATCCGGCGCCCCCGGTCACTACCGCCGCAGCGGGTAGGCTCGCATTCACAAATCCCGGTCCGCATTGCACATTGACCATTCCTGCTGCTTGGGCATAAGTGCCCGCTATCGCGCTCGTTCTGACCGCACCCGCGGATTCGAAGACTGCCATTGTGTTTTTTAGGCATTGATTGCAGGTGGGTTGGGAGCCTCCGGGGAGACTCGTATTCAGAGGGAGATAGTATATGTAGCTATCTGTTGGGGAGGAAGAATTTGTGACGGCTTGCGCGTAGCAGTATGCGCCATTGGATGGATCTTTGAGACAGGATGCAGTGTAGAGAGTGGAGTAGGCAAGGAGACCCAGACGGGCTTGTGTGACGAGCGGATTGGCGGCGAGGAGATCAACGGAGCAGGCGTCGGTGGAGGTGATGTTGGAGGCGAACGACGACATGAGATTTGAGCATGATTGCGCGTTGGCGGAGCAGGAGGCGTCGAGGGTCTGGGTGATGCGAACTAGGGATTTGGAGGCTTGGAAGAAGGAATTGGAGTTCTGTAGGAAAGGGGGTTAGTTTTGGGTTGGGACTAGAATGAATGTATGTATCAATTGGACGTATTGGCGTAGTGGGAATGATCAAAGAGAGAGAAGAACTGAGAAATGAATAATGCCATTGTTTGAGCTTGCATGCGACGTCGTCCATTTTTCAATTCCTCAAAACCTTCCCCTTTGTCTCACACCACACCCTCTTTCGAAAATAAAAATCACATACCTGCAACAACAATGAAAAAGGCAAACAAGCTTTAAAAGTCTCGTTTGCCAAAAAGTTCATCATGAAACTCGAACATGTTGAAGTAATATTGCTCGAGAACCCACTATCGAACGGCGTGGGCAAAGTGGCTGTTGTTCCTGTAGCAGCGGACACCAGTCCGCTACTCGTCTGCGATTCCGCCAGCGTTGACGACGAGGAGGAGGATTCGGTCGCGGTTGCTGTACCTGCACCTGTACCTGTACTTCTGGGAGGTGTGATTGTCGCTGTGGAAGTTATGGTTGCTGCGTCTCTCTTTTCATTGAGGTCGGAATCGAGATCTAGATTTGAAGATTGAGGGTGAATTGGAACGCGGATTGCTTTTTCTTGTTCTTCTTTATCAACTTCTCCTTCGTCACTAGAGGTGCTCAATTTAATTTCCCAAGTCTTAAGTTCCGGAAGCGAATTGCGTGGGAGCGAGGGATCGGGTCGTTGATCAACTAAAATAGTGCCAGATCGAGCTAGACGTGCGAGTGTGGATGCAAATAGTTCGGGGATGTCTTCTCGCACTTCGACCATTCGTTCTTCAATATAAAACTCGGCGGCACATGTTGTGACGAGGAAGGAGGAAAATATGGTTAACAGTATTAAAAGATTAGTGGGAGAAAAAAGGGTACGAAGATTACGAGTTTTGTAACTTTTGGCGAAAGAGGCTGTCGATGACAATGACGACGATGATGTGGTGAGCGAAGCTTGATTGCTTGAAACCCGTTTGGTGACGGTGGGGGGGCGGATTGGGAGAATTGGTGCCGCGACCGTTGGATCGTGAGACATGAATTGTTGCGAAGAAAAAGAGGAAAGCGAATCAGATGGAGGCTTGGATATCAACACCTCAGACATGTTTTCCATGGCCAGATCCATATCCAGATCTATTGCCAGATGCATTCCCAGATCCATTCCCATGTTGTCCAAAGATATCAAGTATATACAAGACGGCGTGGTATATCTCTATAGTCGTGGTTCCAGCATCGCTTTTCGAACTTCTATTCGACAACCCGGATAGTCGTCGATGGAAGCGAAGTTAACACTTATACTATCGAGCGTTGGTTCAGGAAGATGCAATTGTATTGTGTTGTGTTGTATTGTATTGTATCAATTGTTACAGAACGAGAGAACAATCTATTGATTCTCTTCCTTCAATCCTTCCCGTCCCGACTGTTTCGTCCCGAGCCGGATCGATTGCGATGAAGAATGGTTGATGGTTGGATGGATGTCGGACCTAGACAGACAGACAGGTATGTGTGTATCTTCGTCTGATGTTTGTTATTCGATGGATGTCCTTGCTTGGGTTTTCCTTCGTTCTCTCTTTCTTTCTTTCCTTCCTTCCTTCGTCGTCGCTATATAAGTTATCGTATCGTATCTAATTGAATTCGATGTTGATCTAGAACAGAAAAAGGAATTGTCGTAAAAAAATAAAAATAAAGGTAAAGACCTCAAGATGCCATGCAGATGATATCTGCAAACGACCCAAAAAAGCAATGATACAAAAGAGTGACAGTAGTTGGAGAGGAAAATCCTCTTTTTTTTAAATAAAAAAAAAGAATCCTGGTATATAAATCTTGAAGCCGTTGATAATTCTTCCGCACAAGGAGAAAAATGGTATGCTGTGTGGGTGGTGGTCGAATGATATTTGTTTGATCTTGCTCTCAATCCTTCACGTCCTCGAACAGATCATTCATATCCACTTTCCAACTCTCCACTCTTGATTTTTCCCTTCTGGAGGCGTGTGTCGGGCGCAGTCCACGTAGGTAGGTCCTAGGTCGGTAGTCCAAGCAGACAGATTGATTTGATATATTTTTGATACAGGCAAAATGCCCTTGGTTTCCCAGTCCGTATTCAACCAGGCCAACCACAAAGCAAGGTTTCTACGTTCCTCTCGTTCCGTTGGAACCTGTGGATGGATGGGTAACAGATGAACTGGACTGGGAGGGGGAACCACACAAGACTGCGAATGATGTGATATGATCGCCAGCCATCGTAGACTTGGAGGAAAATCAATTAGATTGTAGACTGGCTCATGGGGATAGATTTACATTGGAGTTCTTGATCCAATATCCGTTGTTATGCCTCCATTCATCTAAGTACAAAGTATCACTATCGCCCTCTATGCCGATTCCCCTCCATTTCCTCCTCCATTGAGAGAATCATTTGGGGAGAAAGAATTAATATCCCGAGTGTATTATACCTAGGTGCTAGGTAGTCACTACCCAGGCCATACCCAGATTCTTATCCGTCCTGTATGGAGGCATCCCATGTGGCATTCAGCCAGTCAGAGTGGCATCTGCATTCGACTAGATGCTACGATCAACCCTTTGGGAAAAGCCGCAAGCCATTCTAAGCCATTATCTGCACCATATTGGGGTTGGAGACTGCTTGGAGTAACCATATGGGCGAGACGAGCAAGTCTAATATTGAATTTTAGGGCGAAGCGTGGTGATACGATGCGCGTACTGATTATTGGGAAAACAGTTGGAATCGTCGAGCTCGTGAGGTTACTGAGCAACTACAAGATGTTTCTTTGTATCTTTGTAAAGTATACATATATGAGCATCTAGATACATGGAGATCTACATGTATCCTCGACCTCTCCAAAAGTTCAGATTCATGCAATATATCAAAGCATTCCCCAAACACCTCCTTCATTCTCTCGCCAACACCAAAGTCTCGACCACCACCAAAAATTCACTCTCCACTAATTTGGCCCAGACCATGCCCGACCAATTCTAGATCTCACTCCCGAAGCCCCTCACGATACCCCTGCATAAGTGGCATCTGAGCCCACATCCAACCCCCAACCTAGTAATATGCCCGACTCGCACGTCCAATTCCTACCAGGATTTTCTCAGGAAAGTCGAGGAGGCCACGCCATCTTGCTCCTTCTCTCACGAGAATGCTGAAATGAGAATTTGCGTTTATGGATTGGGAAGCTGGGCCCGTTATGAGGTTAGGGAAAATGCAGGCACGTTTCTGGAGATATCAGTAGCAGACTACGAACGCGGATCTGGAAAAGGTGGAAGAAAAAAAAGAGCAGAGAGTGCTAAGATCTCTCGGCTGGCTGTATGTAATCAAAAACATCATGCATGGTATTATGTCATGTGATGAACGGTTTGTTCTGAAAATAGCCCTGAACGGTCCGTGAGATGCTGATGCTGAGATGCAGGTAGAATGCCATAGCATTTGGTAGAGTCTTTTCAAAGATCAGCAGACATGTCTAGTCGAGACCCTTTTGATGCTTCAGAGTCAAGATCATATGTAGCTTTCACGGGTAGACATTGGCTGTTAAGCTCCTCACATCTATTGATCCCGAATTTCCTCTCAATCAATCAATCAATTCCACACGAGTTCGGGAGCCAATTCCGTATGTTACATATCGAATAAAAAGCCAATATTAGATCCAACAGTTATCCCATAAAACGCCCACGCTGTGTGAAAGGCGTATCTCCAGGCGTCCGAGGCGTTGGGGGCGTTGTGGAGCGGTAAGCAAACAAGTACAGAATCGCACTGTGTACATGAATTCTCATGTATTCCCCTTTTATTTACAGGACCAAGAAGGGTACTAGCCTACGCATGTAAGCCTCGCTGCAGCACAACATTGAATGAGAG
This sequence comes from Botrytis cinerea B05.10, assembly GCF_000143535.2. NCBI lineage: Eukaryota > Fungi > Ascomycota > Leotiomycetes > Helotiales > Sclerotiniaceae > Botrytis > Botrytis cinerea. The sequence continues at coordinate 1,788,241 of NC_037319.1, read as the reverse complement.
GGCTTTGGAGTTAATCTGCATTGCATGTCTAATAAGCAAATGAGCAAGCAAGCCTCGCGTATGTAGGTACACGAGTTAGATCTTGATATCCAGAGATACAATAATCAACATCGATATACAATAAACAAATTAAACAACCTCTCATTTCCCCATCCAATGCCCATCCAACACAATCAATAAGACGATCCAGCCTTATCAAAAATCAATCTCGCTATCTTGTGTACTTATTGCAGTCGATCCATTCAGCCCATTCAATTTACACCGTTTCGAACACAACTAATGCAAGCGTCCGGAAGTTTTCATCTATCCTTACCTTGTTTACCTTGCCTTGCTTCTTCTGAATGTTGTACGGGCTGGTGTCATAAGCCATAGGGCGCCACCAATATTTTCGTGCAGCAATTGAGTCTATCTGGTCTGGACTCCCTGGAAAGAAAATTGGGAGAGCAGATAAATGGCAGATTTTGCGATGAGAGCGAAAAGTACAGTTAAAAGAATGCCTCACAGTAAAAGTAGCAGGTTTGTAGAGAGACGGGAGGATTCCTCATCCGCATCGTACTGCGCCGTGCGGCAGATTCAAATCCTCAAGGTTCACCTAATCTACCTACCAAGAATCAATTCCTTCATCAATCAAGCAGTCAATCAATCAAGCAGTCAATCAATCAAGCAGTCAATCAATCAATATTTGTACAACACGTAGATAAGAAACATCGATACACAATATCATCTCGATCGCGAATTTGCGATCTACCTATTCCTCAGATACAGTCGTAGTGGGCTGTTGTGGTGTACACTTCTAGAAACTGATTATTGATTCTGAGGTGAGGTGAAGGCTGTATTGTAACCTTGATGTGATGCGATGTGACCTTCTCTTCCAGAAACAGTGAAGAATCGAGTATGAAGATGACGGGCGCAGATGAACAAGGGAGAGTAAGTATATCATGTGAATATGGAATAGAAAGAGGAAGTTTGAAGGCGATGATCGAAGGGGAGTACATCGTATAGATCGGTCGATATTGATAGATACCGACGTATACTTCGGAGTATGTTCTCACTCTCCCAATGCGTCTTCGGGTTAGGGTTAGGAATTATCTGAGACAGGCACATAGGATTAGGGTTAGGAGACATGCAACAAAATATTATCATTGCAGATCAGTGCACGTGAGCGATGAGGGACTTGTCCAATGAGATTGTTGCACAAGAACAGGCGGGGTGCTGAGATGCAGGTGAGAGCTGTTTAGAATGTCGATAGGTGAGCAAACAGTATGTGTTAAATATGATTGTATCGAAAAACAAATAGATACAACTTAGATGATTTAGGGTCATGATTCGCTAATAGTACCAAGGTAATAATACATGATTCTCACGTTTCTTGTCGAAAAATTAAGCGATGTTGTGCCGAAAGGAGGGGGGTAGTGAGATCTTTTTGATATCTACCACTGACAACCATGATACTCAACTTGAGAACTTCACTATATTTGCTTGAAAAATAAATCATATTTTGAAGTTAGAAGCAGAGGACGTACGAAATCTTACGACGACTTATATAATCCATTCACCCATGAAACGCAATTTTATCCCACTCCAAGATCAAAGCTGAAGCAAATATTTCAACACCACTGTCAATACCAAGTCCGTATCTATCCTACTGGAAAGGAAAGCTCTAGTTTAGAATACAACAAGAAGAAGATAGACAATGCCAGTCGAATAAGTCCGTCCGGTTTCGAGATGTAATATCAAGCGTGACAACAAGGTGAAGTAGTACCAGCCGTCGACAGGGTCTAGCATAATCTTTATCGATAGTCATTGAGCTCAGAGACAGATACTTGGGCACCTAGAGTTATCCATTCCCTCTCTTTATGCTTCATTAAGTCCTCTCTCAAATTTGGGGAATAAGAGATCTCAAACTCTAATTGGCTCGTAAATGTGAGGGTAATTGAAGTTCACGTCAATTTCAAATGGGATATTGCGATGCATGAGGAAGATCTGGTGAGTGGGAAATATCACTAAAGCTGGAAGCATCATTGACAATTCTGAGATCAACTATGCGGGAGCCAGATTGTGTGCTTATGACATAACGTAACAGCTTCGCAGAGTATTTCATGCACTGGTCAATCTTGGTATCGTTTTTTTTCAGTATTTATGAAGAAAATCTAGCTATTCGGGCATATAATGGTCTCTTGGTACGCCAAAACATTACTCAACACGCTCCTCCTTATTCAGCCGAGAGCCGCCAATAATCTGAGCAGCATCTGAGGATCGTCGAAGATGATTGAGTTCAGTGTAGCCATGAAGTCTAACTGCAGCCTGTAACTGGAGAGAGATGGCTAGAATCCAGCTAATATTAGGTGTTGAGGTTTCTGGGCTGTATGACTTTCAACATCTTGCACAAGGCTTTTCTTAGCTGGGAAGAAAAACCACAGTCTACTGGTGTGATTGTTCTTGTGGGTAGTTGACAATGGAACCAGACGTGAACGTAAAAAGAACAATGCACGAATCTTTCTATGGCCCACATCATCCACTCACTAAGAGTTTAAGTTCACATCCGAGTGGTATTTTGTGGAACTCAGGTCGTGGATATCATAGGTCAAATCCCATTTCAACGCTTTCTTCCATCAACATGGCAATCACTGGATTGAAAATATCAACGAACAGAAAAGCTTCAATATTAACCTGTTCGTATTTCCCCGCACCTTACTTCTCGAAACTCTCCACTCCGGCATATGGGAGAAGTTCAACCACTTTCAACCATATCATCAAGAATGAAATTACTTGGTCGAGTCACTACAACATCAAGGTCTTATGACATCCCGCACCATCCTTCATTTGCATGACCTCCTCTGCAGCGTTCTTCGTTCAATCTTTTTTTTTTTGTTCAAATCGAGGTGGGTTGTGGTGGAGAAAGGAAGGGAGGGTAGGCTTAAGGTTGAATGAAGAGTCCGGTTAGCATGCTTGGATCTAGATACCAAACCGGTCATTAGCATGATACAGTCTTTGGATAGCCTTTGATGCTTGAGGTCAAAATATAGCGACCAGGCTGAATATCTTGCTGTGCCTCGACTAGCGCTTCAATTTATTGTTGATGGAGCATGTTCTGTTTAGATCTTCCATTTTCTGATGCTTTAGGTATGTCCTACTTTGCTACTCTGCAGTAACATTTAATGCGGCAATCGCTTCATCTAAAGCACAAGTTTATGGCTCCCTAGTGATTTACAATAACTTAAATAATCGCATGGCTTTGTGCTGGCGATGGTTCATTCAAATCTCTGCCCTATCAACTTCCGATGGTAGGGTAGTGGCCTACCATGGTTTCAACGGGCAGAGTGGTACTTTGAAGTGACGTTGGGACAATAAGTTATTGGCTTTCCGGTCAGCCGAGAGCATAACACGGTGGTAAATACACGATCTTGTTCAACAATGCTGGGAGCTAGAATCTCAGAACAGTCTGCGCAAGTTCCAAGAGAAGAAACAGATTGGATTCTCATCTATTTGAGCATTGTTTACTTTCGAGAAATTTTGTCCGCAGTTGTGCTGTGAAATCAATTCCATTGACAGTGTGTTGTTTGGATGAAAAAATGATGCTGCTGAGTCCTAGTTTTGAAAATAGTCCGCAATGGAGTTACAAAGAGAGCAAGCGAGTAATTGACAACAGGCTGGCACCGTTTTAGGCAGGAGATCATGGAGCTCAGAATATTGCACCAGCGCCGAGAGACCATGAAAACATCAAAGCCAGAGATCTACACGGACGAGTTGCTCGGGACGAAAAATGAAGTGTTCCTAGCTGAGAAAGCGCGCGAGCAAGTGCCAAAACTTGTGACTGTGTCAAGAGACACATCGGTTTTATCGAAAGAGAATGGGTCGACATCCTACTTGAGATTCATAACAACACTATCTCAGGTCAGTTTTGGTAATCCTCGAAGAACGCTAACACATGCCTGAATGATTGCAATATCGAAACATTGAAATGAAGAACTTTAGTCAACAATCACGGCATCAGAAGAGGTGGGAGCACGCCGAAGCGGCTAGAGGAAAGAATAGTTTGTTTTGATGCGAGACTGATAATACCACTTGAGTAACACATCAAGTCTCCAATATACACACCTACATCATCAGGGTGGTACCAATATTTGTTTAATCTTTCCATCAGATAATTCTAGGCATAAGCAAAGATCATGAAGACTTCTATTTACCCGCCCCTCAACTGCAGTCTTGTCCCATCAACGTTTGTGTTTGAAACAGTCAGCTTCTTCCCCCCCCCCTCCTTCTTTGGAGAGAAATCTGATGCTGAATAAAAGAGGGGCCCCAGAAATATCCTCTTTTCTTCTTAACAGCCTATCACCCTGAAACCGGTTTGTCTCGAGCTCTAGCACTCGACAAATTGGTGGCAAAGCTCCGAGTCTCCGTCGAGTCCGGTGCGCTCTCTACGTCTCTTAAATATCCGCCGATCGTTTCTGGTCTTCCTACAATTCCCACTGCATACTAGAGCTTAAGCTCAAGTAACCATCGAGACCTACCATTACAAGTTATATCATTTGAAAGAATTTCATTTATAACTTCATAGCGTGATGGAACCGAATTTGATGTCGCTTTGGTGGAAGATGAGGAGACCTCAATGAACTCTGCAGCAGTCATTATGGCTTGTGACCACTGATCAAAATTCCTTCCAGTCTAGCTTCCGTCACTTCGATGAGTAAGGGATGTTCCTGCAGTTGACAGCGCGGAGCAGGATGGGTCTGGAAGACCTTTTGAGAGCGTGGAGGTAGGTGCATCGCCTGGTTCAGCAAGCTTTGCATTATTTTGACTTAGAACGACCAACAATCAGCTGAGCAGTTGAAGAATCTTCATGTTGGCAATCTGAAGACTCGTGAAAAATGAATTGTTCACATCTCTTGGAGAAACCTATTACCACAAGGCGAATGCTATTAGATGGGTTGAGCATACTACCCAACAACTTATAGAAGTCTTAGGAGCGTTGGTAGTATAGCTGCTATAGCCTCGATGGCAATTATTCCACAGTTTTTGCTAGAGTCTGGTTTTGTGGGGCGAGGGACTCCCAGATGAACTTTTGACCGTCGAAAATCTGGTATTTGGCTCAGATTCGGTTTCCAGAAGCCTTTTGAGTTGAAAATCACGGGTTTTGGAGACATTGATAGTAAATTTCGCCAATATCTGAACAATGCTGGTACCCACAAGAGGTCCAAGTCTTGGCTGGAATGGTGACTTGGAGCACAGGAGTGAAAGTAACATCAAGGGATTGAGGAAAAGCATGGGAGCTCAAAATCTCAAATAGAGAATGCTCGCACTTCAGAGTTGTCAGCAAGATTCATCAATACTGATGCGACATTCAGTTCTGTATGGTGGAATTACTTACAGTATCTTCAGTCACCATATTTCCACCCCAAATTATGATGCGCTTGAAAATTCTAATCATCACCATCACCATCCAAAAGGCACGCCCGGAGGCGGCTATAGGAAATATCATGAATTGGTCTCTACTCTGCATGGCTGTATTTTCTAGAGAGCTTTGCTCACATACACAGTCCTCCGATATGGTCAGCCATCTGTTTTTCTCTTCCTCCAACCGGTAACAATTGTCACCCGCTTCTTTTCAAATACGCATCAGCAAAGAAGGCAATGGAATTGGGGGGCTCAGAATGTTGAAGCTAAATCCGAGCCAAGAAGGCAACAGTGACCTGTTGGTATCTTGATGTCATTGAGGGTTCAAGAAACTAAGGGGGCGGTTCGAAGGAGTGTGAGCCAACCGGCTCATTCAGAAAACTATAAATTTGGAGATTTACTAACCACATTGACCGAGTGGACCAACTTCTCTGACTGCATTGAGCAGCCGCGGTGGGTTTTAAGTGAATTACGATGAGGTATTTCTCCTCTGCTCGTTTTAAGCTGGACAAACAAGAACCGACTATTGAAAGACGACAGGCACCTTTTAATTTTGGTTTAAGATGGCGCGAGGCCAATGTAGGGGCTATTGTAGTGGTCGAAGGAGAGTCTCGAGGGATTTGTCAAACTGTGACAGCATTAGCAAATATTTTGGGGTCCAACAGTTTGAATGTTCAGAGCCTACCAAGACTGCAGAACAAAGTCAATTATACTTTGAAGGAGAAGCTCCATGACATTCCAACACAGGCTCACGGCCATTTAGTCATTGAAATCCTCTGTGTAGTTTTGACAACGGACTGAGAATTGCACCAATGGCCGGTGCATCAACCAAAGGAATCCCACCAGTCATACATGACCATTATGGTCATCTCAGAGAGTGGGAGTCTATTAATCCATGCTTGTATGAGTATAAGCAACTATACTGTGACACTTCAAATGTCTTATTAAACCAGTTATCGTTTATGCTTCGTTACATGGGAGACTATCAATCCCGGGATATCTATGGCTAGAATTGCGTTTAGCATGTAAGTAAACAAGGAGTGTGAGCGACTTACTTTTTTAAGGTAGTAAAACAACTCATCAGTGTTCAGATCAGACATGGTCAAATCAGTCTCTTTAAGTTACACGCCGAAGCGGCTGAGGGTAACTTTTTGGATTATCATCTATCCAGTAGGTACTCTAGTATACACCATCGTACACAGGTAAAGCGACCTTCAGATAAGCCTGACTAGGTCTAGCTTTGTGGACAGGAATTAGCATCCATTTGTTGAGAACAAATTGCTAGATCCGCTCTAGAAAAAGTGAGCTCCATCGGTAAAATGCTTCCCTGGCTTGTTCAAGAGCCGCCCCATCCCCCCTTCTCTGTTTTGATAGTACAAGCCATTGTATCATATCCGAAAATCGTACGGACCACAAGAGCTTTTGGTTCGGGAATAATACTCTGCCCAGATCTTGTGATCTTCAATTTCTTGTGCATTGCGACTGCTGGTGATGACCAGGTAGCCATTTTCCTCAAAAAAGAGATTTGCTGCTCACTAGCGATAGCATGGAGGATGCGGATGCAATATTCTGCCAAAAATGGCTACACACTATTTTTTGTTAGAATATATCCACGCCCAATTTCTCGAAAAGAGAGAAGAAATCACATGTACATTCACCGTCAAGTAAGGAGACCACTTTGAGTGCCATTCGCGTTTGCTATCTGATACCAAAGCTTGGCATAATTGGCATATCATCTGCTGTTCTTCAGTAATAGTAGTTAGCAAGTGACAGCAGTAATAGGACACACACCACACTATCTCTTTCTCATTCACCCTCTCCTCATCTTCAATTACCTACTTTTGTCCTATAGTTTGGTTCAAATTCCGCTAATGTTTACGCCGAATCTTCGTTCAGGATTGGCACACTTCAGCACAAATCGGCTGTAGAAGCTTGATTCTTTTAGTTGACGCGTCCTAATTTCTAAAAAGAATCATCAGTGAATGCTGAGCCAAGGAAAATCATAATTAGCTGACTTCGGTTAGATGAATTTTGGTTGGCTCTGTGTCTGGCCATGTGTGAAGTATCTACCAAGATTGTCATCTTTTTTTGGTCAGGTACAGAGCCCATAAATTGAGAATAGTCTTGAGACCCCGAGGTTGCAAGAATAAAGCAGCGGTGGAACGGCAACCGCATCACCTCCAACCAAAATGTATTTGCTCTTTCGAGTCGTCCGTTTCTGATTGGCTAAACTTGTCCTTTGTCATTGATGTTGATGAGTTTGTGAGAATAACTGAGTTACCCATACCTTCTGGAGAAAAATTGAAAGTGTCAGCGACGCTCCCGAATCTTTTGGGAGGAATTGAAAAGGTACAAATGCAAGGCAAGGTTTGGAAAGACAGGTCTCCCGTCCCTCTTGATGAAATGAGATGATAGAAGACTTACTTTTGTGGTCTGGTTCTGTTAGAAGGGTGAAGCAATTAGCTTCAGTTCTAAAATAGAGACTCAGAGAGATATCTTGACGGGTTGAAGACAGCAAGACAGAGATATAGATCGGAAGAGAGGATCATGTATCTCTCTCAAGGGGAGAAATGTAAAAAGGCTTACGTGAATTGATGTGTTTCTGCTTTTGAAGATCGAAGGGGTCAGCTTAAGCTTCAAAGTTGAATTTCCATCAAATCGAGGAAATGGAAAGGACTTGAAACTAGTAAACGTGTTTTGATAAATCATGAAAGAAGATTCGATAGGTGACTCATTTGTACGAAAATAATTATTTTGATTTGTCCTTAATTTGGTGTTGAAGGAAGAAAGGTTGTTGATTGATAGTTTATGGGAAAGAAATCTTATAAAAATTAGACAGACTTCCAAAAGACTGGGATTGGATTGGTGGCTAAGCCTTGCCGACTAAGCAACTCAGATTATTATTACTGGTCTAGTAGTAAAGCCTTGAAGCGCCCTAGATCAACTAATTATTCTGACGGTTTTGTTAGTGAGGTAATGCCATGCATTATTCGAGTTGTTACTTCAAAAGGAAAGAGATTTGTTCTCCTTATTAGCCGATCATGTGATTGTGTTGATAGTTTTGTTTGGGGTGAAGTTTGTAAAGAATTGTAAATGCAATGGGTCGTTGATTTCAACTTTTTGATGGTAGGCTTGATTATCTTCTAAGATAGAGTTAGTGGTGATGTCTAGAGTGTGTCGAGAATCTATCTTTGAAGAACTGTTGTGTATATATATAGGTTTCTTTATATAGTGATATTGTTTTAACAGTGTATTTTAAGTTCTGGTATCAAGGTGGTCTCATGCGTGAAACAATATGTTAGTAAAAATCAATATAAGGTGTATTGAAAGGGTTTCGCAAATAGTCCACAACTATTCGACAATTTCCGATAATTTAAATAAATCCAAAAGTCGCATGAAACGATTCAAACTCAAGCAAATTGATCATTTATTCAAGTGATTTTGATTGATCATAGTTTCTATTATACAATAAAAGGCTATATGGTCGGAAACTGTATAAACGAAGAGGTACAGAGTGAGGAAGAAGGAGTATACAAAGCGCACTCTCTTACCCTCGAACGGCCCTCTACTATAGGCTTTCAGGCTCTATGCATATTACACATCTTGTGTAAACATGTCTCATAATAGCACTCAGTACTATATCGTTCCAGAAGTATTACTTTCTCATACTAATTATTCCAACTACACGAAGTTTCTCCGTCTCATCTCAAGACTAAAAACAATAGCAAAAATTCCCGATATATTGTGTTCTCTACATGATTTCGATTAGAAGAATTTGATTCTTAAGTTGACTTATAATTAGTCTTTTCTATCAAATTGTCATGTTTCTTTTCACATCTAAAGCTAAATATCATATTATTGTTTTGACAATATATTTTATGTCATCGCAAATACGGGTTAGTCACCCCAAGAGAACTCATCCAGCATCAAGGGACGTTACTTACCCCATGCAAGAATCTACGAGAAGGGATCTATCTATACACATGATGTGTCATTCTCCATGCAGTATACCTTTAGTGCAAAGCTTAGACTAGACCCACAGATCACACCTTTTATATTCGAGCTATTCACTAGTCCTTAGTATGTTCCACAATCAAACTACTTGTTAATACCCATACTTTCAGTTACAATTTCGTATTTAGCTATAGTAGTATTATAAGAAAGGAAAACTCCTTCAACATGGACTGCACAGATATTTGTAGTCTTAAGGCTTCTTTCTGGATAAGAACTTTCGCTACTTGACAGCCTTCATTGCTTAGTTGCTAGCATTTCGACGAAGAGTTCGCTAGGCGCTGCATTCGTAGAGACTATTTCTCCTCTAATGCAACTCATCTTTCTTTTCGATTCCAGTTGTTCTAACGCTTGTCTGTGAGATATGATACTCGGGTGATAACTATACCACAGATTGAAAATACCCGTTATCTTTAGAAGTGCAAGAAGTTGTGAAAATGAATGGTGAATGGTGAGCTCATCTTTACTACTATCTACCGTGTAAAAAATTGAAGCAGATACACTACTGGTCGGCCCAGCATCACCATCCTATTTCCCCATCCCATAATTCATTCTCTCGTCTTACCTTTCATCAACTATCTAGTAACAACAATCATTCAATGAATGATAATACGAATCCATGATAATGGAGTTCGGAGCCAACATAAGAACCTTGTGATATACATCATACCTAGGTATCCATATCCATCCCGCTCTTCAAATTGGGTACAGCGGTAGCGAGAACCTCAATTAAAGGTCAAACTGTCAAAGGATCAGCAGCAGCCTTGAACGAAGACTAGTTTAGCTTTCCCATCGACTTCAAATTCGCGGCTATCTTATAGGTTGCGATGCGATTCTGAGACCATGTATATGCGCTATCCACTTATATTCACCCGAATCTAGAGAATTATGTGCGTATCCCCTTTGCATGTTTTGATACTGATATTTTTCAGGACAGGATCGTGGGGCGGGCTATGGTTAATCGGTATGACAGGAGTAAATTTTACACGTCTCCACGACTTGATTATTTATATCATATTCTTGAAGTCTCAAGTCCCTTTACAGTGCTACCAAGCAAAGTCTATACTTGCGTGAAGAACAATCCTTCTCCACTTGCGAGTTTTGGTACCAGATCTAGAGTTTTTGCAGCAAGACTTGTCTACTATCAACCTTGCTTCATCTCATACCGTTTCGCATTGCTCATCGCTTGACCTTTCACTGTCATCCAATGTACTCATTCATCAGATGAATACTCTATTTTCACTATAAGCTACACCGGCAGCGCCTCTATACTTCTCAATTATCACCTTAGTTAAAATTATCATGATTATTTTCCTCCGGATTCAAACTCATGGTGCATTCCCTTCATTCTCCCGAGCTGTCTAGGCTGATTGTGGTGGCGTGATCGTGGTTTTACAACATTTCGAGAGTAAGATAGTAATAAGTTCACATGCGTGGTATTCACCTCCCAATCGCACTCTCCATTCACAATGATTACCACACCTCGCTAGCCGTTCCGTCTGTCGATTCGAGGGATACGAGATTCGAAATCTTACAACGCTCTTCCTCCAAGAGACGAGTACGAAAATACACTAGAATCTATCATAGCAGGCTGAGCTAGTATAGACAGCTCGCTTAAAAATCCAACAGGAAGCGTTTGAATTCGAAAAAATCAATCGTGTGCTACTATTTAATCCTCCAAGTTCCTTTACCATTTGATATCAAGAGTCAAAGGAACCCCGATCAGGACGGCCCAGGATTCAGTCACCGGTGCAACAGCGCGAACGATTTCTCCGGCGATGGATAAAGCAAAGTAAGCAAGAGATAATTCACATTTGTAAATACATCATACCGATTCGAAGGTAATCTCAATGTATTCATCCACAATGACAGTGCGCGAGATAAACGATAAAACCCGAGAAATCGAAAAGGATGACAGAAGACGGGATATCCCACTCGACCATAACCCATACCATACTATTTGATATCCTCTAGTACTATCCAAGGATATATCATCATTCCCAGTTGACACCATAGAAGCAATACATCGACGCAGTGATTTTCCATTCTCAAATTTCCACCCCTGAACCATCTCCACACGAACAAAACTTTCTCGTACAAAATTCCCAAATTTCGCCAACATCATGCGTCTTTCCAAAACGCCATCCTATACATGACTACGCCACCGATCCGTGAACTGGTCAAGAAGCAGGTCGGCCACTCTCTCCTCTCTGGTACAGCATGTGAATTTATATTCATAAACCGGATTCCTGCTTTTTGAGACTAGGAAGAAATAGGGAATATTCATACTTATAAGAGTGCAGCATTTATCCAGATATGGTATTGCTAACTATAGTAACACAGATGGCCAGTTTGGAGAGTGAACGAAAAAAGAACTTCAACTTTACCAGGTCCCTAATCGTGACAGATTATCTCTGATGAGGGTTACTTCGAGTTCGATACCAAGGTGCAGTGCATATAGAGTAGAAGCTACTAACATGCAATGTAGAAGAGAGAAAGAGGATGGAATAACGATAATGAATCGAATCGTTGATGAAAAACCTAGCCGAGACAACGATAAAATCATACATGTATCTTAAACTTATTAATATATAGGAAGAAAATACGAAGCTCCTTGGAATCACTTGACTTTGTCTCAACATAACAATCAGAAGGCGGGCGGTGCAGAGTTACCTGGGCAGGTACAAGTATCAATCATTTCACGCTGGGCACTTTTTCAACTTTGCCAGTACCCAGATATCTGACGAGTAGAAGGAGTATATATATCTACAGACAGAGAAACCACAACCCCTCAAGCCCCCTTCAGCCCCTTCGCTAAAGTTTGCGACCTCACAGCTTTCCTCTGCGCCTCCTCCGTGCCCAACCCGCAGCCCCTCAAAAACGCAATCCGCATCCCGGCCGCCACATACACAAATCCCAAATTTCCCCACGCCATTTTATTCCAACTCGGCACGTTCCAGTAAATACTCCAGCCCAATTCGCGGACGCTATACAGGTGGCCGAAATCAGCCACCAGCAGACCAAACAGGAAGACTTTCCAGACGCGCAGATCCGAGGTGCAGCGGAGGACGAGGGCTTCGTTGAGCGCGAGGAGGAGATACAGGTTTGCGAGTTGTGTGAGGGCGATGTGGCTGGAGAGCGGGATGGCGTTGGGGGTGGGGTAGGGGGATGACGCGGCGTGTGTGAGGAGCAGATATTTGTGCGGTTGGAAGTAGGCGTAGTAGGCTCCGGCTAGGGTGGAGATGGGTTCGATGATGAGGAAGAACCAGCTGTAGGCCATGGGGAGACGAAAATCGGGTGAGGCCATGATGAATTCTGTTTTCTTGTTTGAGAATTGAGGATTTGGGGTTTCTCCGTTTCGAGGGTGAAGTTGGGAGCGACCCGAACGAAGGCTTGGTATTTTTTTTTTTTGCCGTTCGGGGTCGTTCGGGATGATTTTTGATAGATGGAATGGCGAATTAGAGATGATGGATGACTCGGGTTGATTTCGATTTGATTTTGATCTCGATTTCGATTTCGATTGATGCCGAATTGGAGATAATTGACTCGGTTGGTTCTTTTCTTCTCGTCTTTGGCTAAGCTTGGAAGTTGTATATGTGTATGTGTGCGTGTATATACTCGAGTAGCTAACTATACGAAGTAGCGAAGTAGATAGACGGACAGAGCTAGTACTCGTACAGTATAAACAGTGAACAATGACAAGCTCGATTGGGATAAGAAACCACAAAATCAATAGCTAGGTAGGCACGGTAGGTAGATAGCTAGCTAGACAGAACGGGTCGGTACACTCCATTCATCATCCCACTCACGGATAAAATTTTTGCAACAAGGCAATCAAAGTTCCAACGCTAATGAGGATTTACGTCTGGGGGATCAGCGGATTAGGGCTTATGGTAACCCCTTTGATCAATTTTAATCCCCGAACTTGAGTATGCCGTGCTGCTTTCAGATATCGGCATCTTGTTATTGCCTACCCACTGGTCCGTATCGATCAACTCGAGAAATGCATGTGCGAAAAACGATTTGGAAATTTACGTGAGGGTTAAAACGGCGATGAATGGGAATTGATGGGAATGGGTTGGGGAGTTTGATTCGATTTACACTCGTCCACAGAGTACAGATGTGATCACTAGAGCACGCAGGAGAATGATTAATTTCAACCCCTGGGATGGAGTCAGCCATGCAATATTGATGAACGAAATTGGAGAGGGGAGGGGAGGACTGGGGAACGTTTGTTTGTTTGTCTGTCTATTCATTGACGAGTGGAAGGAGATCTTGGGGTATATATAGACTGATATATATGGACAGGTATGAGTAGATGTATTAGGTCGTTGGATAGTAAAGATAGAAGATAAGTAGACTAGGCGTATTGATTGTACTTGATCGCTTTGTGTGGATATAGCCGAAGATATAAATATGCATTTCCGAAGTAGCAATCATTTCTTTGACCTCTTTATCTCTTTACCTCTTTGCCTCTTTTGCTTTATCTCCTTGCCTCTTTCTGTACCTCTTTACCTCCTTTTCTTCTTCTTTTCATAGCCGGCGGCGAAGAAAAAAGATCTACACCCGATTTTCGAAACTTTATTCCGTACAACCAACGGGTCCCCCGAAGTTTGATGGTGGTATTAGTATCTACTAGGTGTCTCGGCGTGCTAGGTAAAGGTAAGGCTGTCGAGATAATAATCCGGATCTGTTCCATGTTTTCCTGCTCGATGTTCTACTATTCCATGTGCTACTATTTTGTATTCGACGACTCTCCGTGTCTACTCTTCTACGATTCGAGAAGAGACACACAAAGCGAATCGAGAGCAAACTCTATTTCTCCTAACCTCCCTCGAGCCTCTCACAGACTCACACCTGTCTCTAGCGTCGCTACCCAGATCGTAACTTGGAAGTAAGTGAGAAGAACAATGCTACTCGGACCGGTACTTGTGCCATCCAACCGCCCTCGCGTCCAAAATTGGCAGCAGAATAAGATTTGCCTCTCCCTTGATAAGGTTTATCCCTCCTGCTTTAAGTCCTGAGCTACTTTTGAAATTTCCTTATCCGACGGAATATGAGCTGAAAAGAGAAATATCAAACCACGGCATTTCGGTTTAATTTTTTTGGCATTTATTATTATTTATTCTTTATTATTTCTAATTCTTCTCGTTGTTATAACGATTGTGAATTGCAACGTTTTATCGATCCACACTTGAATGGGATTCCTCTACGGTCTAACCATCCATCTTTCTTCCATTTTCACCGTTCCCTTCTCCATTTCCTCCATTTCCTCCATCATCTCCATCATCTCCACCATCATCACATTCATTTGATTTTATAAACCTGTTAATCTATCCATTCGTCCTCGTTTCATTTCGTCTCCTTTCATTCTTTTCCCTTCTGCCATTCAAAACTTCACTCCAAAATCTTCATTCACACCGCCCATTGTCTACTCAGACTTCCGCTGTTCCTTTCCCCGGACAACAAATTCGTCCTGCAGGGACCTTACGTTTTGGCCCAATTATTTGAATCCTTCAAGACCATTCATCGATCTGCCAATTCTCTCCAGTACATCCATACCCACCACAATTTCTTCATCCGGCAGCGACGACAATGACTCGAATCCTTCCAGATGATGAATATTCACCCGCTCAGCAGGCGCGAGTCACACTCATCAGTCCTGCTACTGCGAGAGGATGGGACGTTTCAGCAGATACATCTAGCACAAACCGCGCTCCCTTTCGCAGAATGCGTCTTGGATCCGTTCCTTTAGAGACTGATATGTTAGAGCGAATGTCAGATCTGTCCGTGAATGAAGATTTGGAAGAACCGCTAGATGCGCGGCGGACAGGAGGTATCAGAGGTTTAATTCGACGTGCGTCGGTATCCTTAAAGAACAGAAAGAGGAGACATTCGCATGCTACAGAAGAACGTCCATCCTCTTCGTCTTCCCCTTGGCACAGACTACGACAAGCTACAAGCTTCAACAGAAATTCGAGGGTGATATCATCTCACTTCAATTTTGACGGTCCTGTGGATTCTTGCTCAGAATTAGCTTCCCCAACCCCTGGACATGGCGGCGCACCTCCGATTATACCGGCTGGGACTGGTGGAGCCGCGAGAGCTACCGCAGCTGCCCAGAATCTCTTCAAGAATCGAAACTTTTTAAGATCTGAAGACACACAACAGAACGATAGGGAAAGTGCTATTGGCATAGCGGTCAGTACATTGGCCGACTCGATACACGCCCAAGACACGTCAATCAGTCGAGTTGATTTCATCGGGAGCCTTCCGATGGAACTTGCTATTCAAATACTATCTTATCTGGATCACAAGTCTTTACGTAGAGTGGAGCAGGTTTCTCGCAAGTGGGCATTTATGGCAGGATCAAAACACGTTTGGCGGGAGACTTTCTTGAGAGAGAAATCTAGAGCTTATGCTATGCCCCATCCAGTTCTTCCAGGAGTAGGAGATGGTGTTCCAGCTTTGGACCCTGACACGGATTGGAAAGAAATTTATCGCATTAGGCAAAAGTTGGACGAGCGATGGGTTCTTGGCGAATCAACACCAACTTACCTCCTTGGGCATACGGACAGTATTTATTGTACACAGTTCGACGAGTAAGTTACTACTGCCTCTTTCTTCACCCGAGTGCAATCATTAATATTTTTGTAGACATAAAATCATCACTGGTTCTAGAGATAGAACGATTCGTGTGTGGGATATCAAAACTTACAAGTGTGTCTTGGTTATTGGACCTCCAGCTATTGTGAACAATCCCGCCCTCTTGACCGCTTCCGATGGAAGTCTTACACATTATGCAACGGGCCCAGTCGAACGAGGTCCAGACGAATTACGACAACCTGGTAGTAAACCACGAACTGTTTCTTTCCCAATGCATCACAACGCATCGATCTTGTGTCTTCAGTACGACGATGAGATCCTTGTAACTGGTTCATCTGACGGTACATGTATCGTGTACGATATTAAGAAAGGATACGAACCAATCATGCGCCTGGAACACCACACTGCAGCTGTACTTGATCTTGCATTCGATGAACGATACATCGTTACATGTTCCAAGGATGTTAGTATCTGCATTTGGGATCGTCGCTCGGGTCAGTTGATAAAACAAGTTCGTGGCCATTCAGGTCCAGTCAATGCAGTACAATTGAGGGGAAATTCCATTGTAAGCTGCAGTGGAGATTTCCGAGTCAAGTTATGGAACATCGACACAGGCAAGAATATTCGAGAATTCTCGCGCCATACCAAAGGTCTCGCTTGCAGTCAATTTTCCGAAGATTCAAAATATATCGCGTCAGCTGGTAACGATAAAACTATTCGTATCTGGAATGCCAATACAGGGGAGTGTTTAAAATTAATCAATGCTCATGAAAATCTGGTCCGATCTTTACATATTGATTCAATTAGTGGAAGATTAATTTCGGGGAGTTATGATCAGGATATTAAAGTCTGGGATATGGAAACGGGAAGTTTGTTGCTGGACTTTCCAAAGTGGCATGCGAGTTGGGTGTTGGGGGCCAAGAGTGATTATAGAAGAATCGTTAGTACTGGGCAGGATCCCAAGATTCTGGTTATGGACTTTGGAGCTGGATTAAAGGGGATTGAGAAGTTGGAGAGTGGACCCAGAATTGGGATTTGAGTGTAATGGGAGATCGAAGGACGGGGTGTGATGTTTTGTTGGGAATGGACTTTAACTTTGGGATTTCTTTTGGGCGTTGAAAACTGGGAAATTTTGAAGGAGTTGGTCAATTCACTGTTTCGTCATTCGTTATAGGTTATCGACATGATTAGAAAGGGGAAGGGGATGGATGGACTTGCTTTTGAGGTTGGACATGGATAGACATTCTCTGAAAGGGAGATGAATAGGTGCTTTGGGATTGGACATGGATCTGGTATGCATGGTGATGGGTTTTAATATGGAGGCGTTCATACACACACATGGGGGTATGAATACCTAGAGCAAAAGGGTATGCCAAGGATTCTCGATATGATTGGGAGATTAGTCCATTGATGGATGGGGATTGCCCTTTTGGGCAGTATGCGGGTGCGTGCATTTATTATCAGACACGTTTTTGGGTCGGCTTTTTGGTGCATAGAATTACCTTTTCGTTTGATAGATGTTAGAGATGTCTAGAGATTGAGCAAAATATTAGATATTTATGTACCTTTTCTATTGCAAAGTTAAAGTATTTGGCGCAGTATCTTGTGGTGTGTTTAACTTGTGTATTATGTCCTAGATGAGGGAAACATGGACGACCTGGTGGTTCTGGGACTACTGTTGCAGAGACACATGCTCGGGAGGGGGGTGAGCTGGATGTATGTTTATTAGGCCTGTCTCACTTGGTAAAACCGAACTACTAGAGTTGAGAGCCCTTTCGGACCTGTTTACACTTCAATGCTGTATAACATCATCAATATTCTCTCAGATATTATAAAATCTTGTTTTATATAAAACTGTATATCTTTTCGTTATTGGGTTTAATTTTCGAAATTGAATATATGAGAAAGTAATTTGATATGTGATTTTGAAAAAGAGAGTACGTTTTGAGTGTGCTGGTTTTTCCGTGCAGTATGTATAGTAGTATATGCCCGTCCCATTTCACAAAAGACTACCCCACATTATAATCGCTTCCATTGGACACAAATTATGTGCGCTAGCCCAAACTACACTAGCTCTTCGCTTCACAATTCGCACAATCAATCTCAAAACTCTCCATCCAAAACTTTTGAAATATCTCTCCTCTCCTCTCCATTCCCATCCATCGACAATCGACAACCGCAAGCATGTCTGCCATCAACAAGATCGTGGCTACCAGCCCTTCCCACGCCAACCCATCTGAGCTTGAGAACAGCATCGCTACTGCTCTCTATGACCTCGAGTCCAACACCCCAGACTTGAAGGCTGCTTTGAGACCTCTTCAATTCTCTTCTGCTAAGGAGGTTAGTTCAACAATTTTTCCTTTGTCCGTGTGATTAACTCGCAGATGTACTTTCCATGTGCTCTGTGTATGCTTGATATTCCTGCCACATTTTCGCCGTCGCGGAATGGGAATGCAGCTTTTATCGACCTTCGATAATTTTGCGATTGATGCCGGCATTTCGAATTATCACTTTCGTATACCGTATACTAGACGACATTTCATCCACAATTAAACATTGGGTAATCGATATCACTTTTTCATCGAAAGTTTCGCAATATAAACACACGATAGAAAAGGGATATTCTTTGGTCAATTGGGAAAAACAAAGATGAAATGAACTTGATGACGATACATTATACAAATTGAGAGTTGGGGATGTCGGTGTTGATGGTGGAATCGAACGGGCTGCGGACCATGTCTTGAGACTGGAGATCGCGAGCTGACTTTAATCAAATTTTAGATTGAAGTTGGCCACGGCAAGAAGGCTATTGCCATCTTTGTCCCCGTTCCTTCCCTCGCTGCTTTCCACAAGGTTCAGCAACGGTATGTATTTCTGTATCTCCATGTTCTGTTGAAAATTCTCTAACAACTAAACAGTCTCACCCGTGAGCTCGAGAAGAAGTTCTCTGACCGTCACGTCTTGATCCTTGCTGGTCGTCGTATCCTTCCCCGCCCAAAGAGATCCAACAGATCCAGAACCTCCCTCACCCAAAAGCGTCCTCGTTCCAGAACTTTGACTGCTGTCCACGATGCTATCCTTACCGATATCGTCTACCCAGTTGAGATTGTCGGAAAGCGTCTCCGCACCAAGGAGGATGGAAGCAAGATCTTGAAGGTTATCCTCGATGAGAAGGAGAAGGGAGGTGTTGATCACAGACTCGACACCTACTCTGATGTTTACAAGAGATTGACTGGCCGTACCGTCACTTTCGAGTTCCCACAAGGAAGCTCCGCTGAATACTAAATTATTCATGCTTTGTTGAAATGGGTTCTCTTTGGAGGGTTACAAAAATGGGAGGCGCAATAGTTAGGCTTTATGAATGAATATCAAAAGCTTTCTGTGTCATACTGATATACCAATTTGTTTTACAATGGAGTTCATGGATTTTTAGAACTTTCTTGTTTGTTTGATTTTCGTGTCTTGTGTTTTGTAAATGTGATGTGATTTGAATTCCTTGATATCGTAGAGATGTTTAAAACATTATCAAATACCCACATCGTCGTCCATCAACATCATCCCACTCCCCCGTTCCATTCAAGTAGCTGTCACTCAAATACGCAATACCTCATGTCTATCTCCATGCATACCTTTCGCCCTTCTCTTTGACCTCTCAATCTTCATTCCCACCCTTCAGTATCCTCGTCACACACACACACACACACACACACACACATCCATACATCCATCCAAACATCATGGAAACAAAACAAAATCCAATCATCAA
Source organism: Botrytis cinerea B05.10 (assembly GCF_000143535.2). NCBI lineage: Eukaryota > Fungi > Ascomycota > Leotiomycetes > Helotiales > Sclerotiniaceae > Botrytis > Botrytis cinerea. The sequence goes on along the minus strand of NC_037319.1, from coordinate 1,768,464 downwards.
TGTCAAGAGCCGCATATGGAAATCACAAAGCACAAAGATACAGTTACCAAGTAAACTCTCGCTGTCGAGAAACATAATCTATTGATTTCGATTCATCACCCTCCTTTCTCCAAAGCTGTGTAGATATCCGTAGGCTACCCATCTGACCCTTTAATGTCAATACCACCTCCTGTTTCGATACCCCCACAAAATTACTGCTCCCCAGAAGAAGAAAAAAGTATTACAAAAAGAAGAGAAATTATACCAAAAAAAAAAAGGAATTAAAAACGCCCCTGACATGAGAATCCTCATCTTCTTTTACCTGTAACCCTAGTATAGCCTGATGCCCCTTGAGTAGTATATCCCAAAATCGATCCGATTTCTATGGTATCCAAATATCCATACCCCATGTCGCCTCAAACCTCCCATCGCCATCGCCATCCATATGATATCCAAAAATGCCTTCCAAAAAGACTCCATACATCGCCCGAAACGAAGAATGAACGCCCGACTACCTCCAGCCTATCACAGACATGTCGTATGACATCCCCAAAGTGTCTAAAAGCCCAACGTAATAACTCAACGAATATAAATATCGCCCCCCTCGCCGTTCACCCACCTCTTCCAAGCAATCTCATACGCCTCCTCCAAATCCCTCACCCACCTCCTCGTATCAAAAAGTGCACAATCATATCGACTTTCATAGAGTAATCTCCTGAGATCTCCTAATCTCCCTCTACCTACACCATATCCTGTACTCGTATCATAGTAAAAGTTTCTTGCGAGTCTTATCGCAAATTCCTCATACTGTGCTTCATCCTTTGAGATGAGTTCCGAAGCGGCCCTGTCACCTTCCTCACTTCGAGGTAATGCGCCTTTGAGAATTGATGCTGCCATACGAGAGCACATCTTATATTTGTAACGTGGCAAGGTGAGAAGAGGTGTACTTGACCAAAGAACATCTGCTGCTGTTGTATGTGCGTTACATTCTGGAGTATCGAGGAACAAATCGCAAACTCGTGCTCGGGAAATGTGCAAATGTTTGGGTGCTACATCTGTAAACCAAATTCGGGAAGCAACACTTTCTCCTGCCCATTCTCGTGCTGTTGCTTTTAAATTACTTTCACCCAAGTCAGGAAAGCGCAACAGCCAAAGAATTGCTTTTGGTACTTTGTCCAAAATCCTCAGCCAAGTACGGAAAGTAGTGGGTTCAATCTGAAGACAATTAGCAGAAGCATTAGGCAGAAAAGACTAGTAAATAATAGACATACCTTGTAAAGTTGATTGAAATTTCCAAGAATAATAGCATCGTCAGACAAGCTGGGAAAGAGTTCTTTTCTCATTTTCCATCGTGTTGTTTGTTCTTCTTTCCAGGATGCTTGCTGATCCCTTGGTTCCGATTGAGCATGATCGCAGCAGAAGAAGGTATCTCTGCAGAATATAATGTTCTCCGAATAAACCCAACGATCATCATTGATGGACTGTTCATCCTCAACTTGATCCTCTAAGTCAATGTTTCGTCTCCAGGGTCGTAAGGTTTCATGTGGGATAGCGGTCTCATCTGCCAGAAGATAATCGCACCACTCAGCCCCTAGAGTTCCAGCAAAGCCCATGAAGGACATCTGAATAGGAGCTGGACGTGCAGCGAATACTTCATTACGAGCGCCTCGAGTGTATCCATTGAGATTCACGAGAATGTGAATGTTATCCTGAACGATTTGGTTCACTAAGCGATCAGCAGACCATGAACTGACATCGCGAAAAACGGGGGCTTCGCGTTCAATTTGTTGTCTATGAATGGAAGTATCGCTGGCAGTTGTGGCATAGCAAAACGCTTTTGCTCGTGATGGATTGTGGAATCCAAAGACAGATTGCATCCTGAAATTTTATGAGCATGGTGGTGCAAAGGGACGTGGAACAAGTAACTTACAAATGCGCTAATGGATGATTGTTGAAATCAGAAGAAACATATCCAATATTGAGCTGAGGTCGTGGGGGAGAAGGGGGAGGAAACACTGAGCCTTGCATCCAAGGCGACCGCAACGTGGAAGCTGAAATTCTAAGAGCGTTTCGTTGAGAAATTTGCCGTATATCTTTCGCAGATAATGGGCAAGTGAAAGTATGGAAAGGTAGCACGGTAGGTGCCGATGGTACCGACAGGCTGCTTGGGAATTGAGGCCGAGGATAATAAGTAGGGGAATATTCCCTTTTCTTGACATATTTGTCTTGATACCATCGACGAGTGGCACGTTTTGTGGCACGTTCAACCAGACGTACAATTCGAGCTCCTTCCCAGCGATGTCCAGTCCAAGCGCCAAGTGCAGTCTGAATACTTTCTCTCTTCTCCCGTGGCCATTCGCCACCACAGTCAGCGGCTTCTAGTTGCCGAAGAAAATGGTTAAACGCTTGACCCTGCAAAGTTCCTCGACCCCAAATCGATCCTTCTTTCAATTGTTTGGCAACGATATCAACAACTCGTTTCATCAATCCTCCACCGTGTTTATTTGGATTTGCTTCCGATATCATTCCATCATCGTCTACATGCCAACGATCCCGTTTACCACCATCAAGGATAACGCCCCCTCTTCCCTTCCAGTCACAAACTGAATTCAAAGCGTTGGAAAGACCGCAAACTGCTTCCGCAAAATCTGGACTTGCTTTTACAGCTCTTTTATAGTACACAATCGCATCACTTGTACGCCCTTGATCTTTGACAGCATTTGCCAAATTTGCCAAAGCAATGTCAAATGTTCCATCGCAATGCACTGCTTTCTCGTACATCTTGATCGCAGCTGGGAGCTGACCAATATCCTTGAGTAAACTCCCTAGATTGGTGTAGAGGTGTGCATGTCTTGAATCCAAGAGCAGTCCATAATTATAGTAAGCAAGTGCTAAAGCGACACCGCTACCAGCGACGACTCCAGGTATCGTAGTATTATTTTTAGGGTCTCGAGATGGGATTGGTCGATGAGCTGCGGGTTGTTGCACGCTTGCCAGAAGAATACCAACGTTATTAGCTGTTGATGGACTAGGTTGTAATGATAAAGATAGATAATACAATGCGAGTATATCTCCTACCCCTGTAGGCATTCTTGAAATCCGTTGAGATGTGTTGTTGGACATAGCATCTTGGAAGATTTTAGCTAAAGATAACAGAGAGTTACTAGTGGTTGAGATGGCGGCCTTTTGGGCTAATCCTTCGGGGATATATCGAAGACCAGGGAGTTCACCGTTTCTTGCAAATACCAGTGATTTTGACTCTAGAGCCTTTTCGGGGGGTAGGAGCAAGGGTGCCGAACTTGGCGTTGAGGCAGGCTCGTTATGCATTCCAGGAAAACAGTCAAGTGTCAGGCTATGGATTATCCTGCGAATGAGTCCTTGTATCCCGCCAATTCCTTTCCCTGCACTTATGACAACAGCATCCTCAAACGCTTTAGATGCTGCACTGACATCACCGAGAGCGTACAGCATATTACCCTTAGCATGTATGAGAGCTAATAGCCGACCATTTTCGGCTCCAGGTATGGCGAATCCACTTGAACCGAACCCAGCCTTTTCAGAATTATCTTCAAGCCTTTCACTCAAGATTGAACGACGGTCTCTATCGTCGTAGTCAACAACTGTATCAGAAGTTGTACTCGCGAAATCATGAAACTCTCGGTCAGTACTACTCGACGTCTCGCTGTAATGATCATGATGATCATCTGATTTAGGAATCCGTAAGGATCGCTCTACAAATTCAATGATACCAACCGCTTCTTGACCACGATGATCACCACACAGAAGACCTATGAGATGCTCAACCGCCTCAAAATAATTCGGACGAAGGTTGACAGATTTTCGCCAGTTTGCCTCTGCTTCATCGCGTCGCTGTAGGCACAGAAGTGTTGCCGCTAGGTTTGAAATTGCTTCCACATGCCTGAATTCAAAGTTAGCTAGGTTGTCGTTTCAATGGCGTCACATAACATACCTTGGATCTATAATAATTATCTTCTCATACCAGTCTCGCGCTCTATTATAGTCCTCTAACCCATATGCAAGACACCCTCCCAATAACATGCCATCAACCCAGGTCCAGTGACTTTCCTCACAAAGACTAGTAAGAAGATCCAGTGCCTCTTGAGCATTAGATGTGGGAGATACTGTGCTGTGCTGCGACAGTTGAAAAGAAGGCACGTAGTGGCCTGCTCCCATCACTTGGTTTATAGACCGTGAGTATCTGCCGTCCGATGGATCCGTAAAGCCATAAGAATTACGGTGACTGAGACTTGGACGATGGCTTCTCAAAGATGTACCATCTTGAGAGGGCCCTGGTGAAGAGAAGGTTGAGCTCGGCTGCCTTGGTGGCTTGGGATATATAACACTTTTGGCGTAGGGTTTGGAGCCATTAGAGAGTCGATTTTGTCGATTCTCCTTTTTCGTCTGATGCAAATAAGCCAACAGATCTACATAGATAGCATGCGCCCAGGAAAGCGTCTTTTCCTTGAATTGGGCATTTCCAGCCCTGCTCAGTGGTTGGATCAGAGGACCCGAAGGATCAGAGAAAACTGCATTGCTGCTGCCACCAATTTGAAACAGGTTTTGTTGCATAGGATCAAATGATTGTGAGCGATCATCCATCCGTGTAAATGTTAAATCTCTCTGGAGCGGCGGGATGACGCTGTCGAATTCGGATTGCCGCAAAGGGTGGACTCCTCCAAAGTATTCCGATCCAAGCTTTACATGTTGAAAATCAGGTCCTCCATATGTGTGGTCCCTATAAGCCGCGGGTCGGTAGGGAGTGTAACTTCCATCTGGCCAGTACGGGCCGTATAGCCCTCCACCGTTTGATGCAGTCGGGCCAGGACCAGGCTGGTAAGCTGGCTGTCGCGCAGTTGGAACGGAAAACCCAGTCGGCGAGAAATAAGAAGGGATTTGGTGCATAGGTGATACATGGCCCGGGGAATTATAAAAATTATTCTGAAGAGGGGTAAACGTTGTCCAATTCTGCGACGATAAATTATTTACTCGCTGATCAAGATTATTGAAAGTATTCGGCGAATTGAAATTCCATCCAGATCCTGCCATACCATTCGACCCATCTGAATATGCTGAGCCTCCCGAGGCATCAAGTACGACGTGCTTCAAAGCCGGTGCCTTGCTAGACCACTGCACAGGAGTTCCATCATACCCCGCGGCTAATGTCCCATTTGGGGTTTTCCGCCTCAGCATGTGCTCTCCACCAAAGTCTTGATCTGATATACTGCGACTAACCGCTAGAGGTCTTTGGTATTCATTGCTATCGACTGGGTACGCGCGATGGAGAGGGGAAAGCGTGGAGGCACTGAGGTTTCTAGAATTTCGATATGGCAACGGCGCAGGTCGATCTGTTCTTCCAGTCTGAGGAGGAGGTTCGAATGAAGGGATTCCATATCCAGGAGTCGCGCCCAACTGCTGCGAAGGATGACGACGAGCGATTTGAGGATTCATATTTCATTACTTGTAGTTTTAGTATTGGGGAAAATAGCAAATGGGTATATATTCCAAAAAACTGGGTCATAAAATGCAGTAGGTCGTTGATTCATGAAAACCAAGGTGTGCCAATGCCTGCACGAAGGAGGGGAATTATTTCTCTTCTGCTCATTTCTGCTTGTCATATGCAGTAGCCCGAGGGCGTAGGTCGTCTTGACGTCGCGGCAATACCGGTGTTCTTTTTTTTTCTTCAAGCCTTTCCTCGAAGCATCGAAGTAGGGTAACAAGAACAGGAACAGGAACAGGATTAGGGATGGGAATAGTAAAATTTATTGATGGGAAGCTCTAAGAGTCTTAGGGTCCTACAAAACGGTCGAAGTGGAGCATTCCTTGGTTGCGTAGTGGGTGAAAGTGGTGCGGTGGGTGCGGTGCGTAAAATGATGCGGATGCGTTGCAAGGCTTATCGTACCTAAAAACCTTTGTGTAAAAAAAGAAGCGCAGACAGATACAAGGGACTGTAGGAAGATGAACAGTGGGGAAATAGACCAATAGAGGTCGGTCGGCCGTGAAGCGATAGGCAAATGGCAGGGCAGCAAAAGGGATAGAGGTAGAGGCAGAGGTAGAGGCAGAGGCAGAGGTAGAGGCAGAGGTAGAGGCAGAGGCAGAGGCGAGGTAACGGTAACGGTAACGGTATAGATGGTGTAGATGGTGTAGATGGTGCAGATGGTGCCGATGGTGCAGATAGATAGTATAACAAGAGCGGGATGAGGATTAATAAAGAATGGCTGATAAGTGCTAGTGTGGTAGTGTCGTCGTAGTTGGGTGACTGGGTAGTCCGTCGACCTAGTGTGCTAGTGGAAAAGAATGTTCCTTTGAGGGAAAGATCTATGACAATGAAATCATCTTGTTTCTTTTGGGAGCGAGGGGGAGAAAGGGAGCGTTGTGATTTGAAGAGTGCAGAGGGACGACTGGATGGAGACTGCAGACTGAAACGGGAGTGAAGATTAAAGTTGGAAGAAGTAAGTTTCGGTTCGGGTGATGATACAAGGTCGTAGATGGCCGTGTAGAGATTGATTGTATGTGTTGGGTTGGGTTTGGGGCTTGGATGAGTAAAATGGTGAAGGTGTGGGGGGAGAGAGAGGATAGAGAGAGGATAGTATAGTGGCAATAGACACAGAATGATTTAATTACGATGCCGATACCAGCGAGAGGGATACAACTTGCAGCTTGTCCTATATGGGTCGCTACATGTGTGGATCGAATCGTCCATCTACCCAGCACTCTCTGACTGCACAGATGTCTACCATGTGAAGTCTTGAATGCTTCTTCCTGTCAACAAAATGTAGGCCATGGACAGGTGTGCTCGAGGTGTGGGATGTATCTATCTATTACACGGATCATAAATCAACAAAAAACCCAGACAAGCATCCAAATCGTATTGTCTTTATTAACTCGGATCCAATCCTGCAGGAAATGGGAAAAGAAGGCAAAGCACAGATAAAGAACAAGGTTTGATTGCAAGGGGCTGATCCAATCATGCTCGCGAGAGCAAGGCCATGATGGCTGAAGCGCCTCTCAGCTACTTATGCTTATGGGTACCACAAGTTCACTCCAAGAAAACCCTTCATGTCTTTCTTCGTGCGTCAGCAGGAGTCAGCGTAACATACGAGCGAATCTTCATCCCAGGGCGAATTATCTAGGTGGCTGCGTAGACCCCAATTCAAGAAATGTGATAGAGAAGCAAACCCCTTGACACGAAAGCTTTTATATCCCAGATTCCACACGGTAGAATTGATTTACTCTATGACTTCGAAAACTCTCTCACAATGGTTGCATCTACTGTTGATACCACAATTTCAATAACATGAAACTGCAGAAACTGCATCTACTCGGTCATAATCAAAATAATGGTACCTCGGCGCCGTAGACTGCCATCCCACCTCCCTCTACCCATCATCGACCATTTTATGCACTACCCCTGTTGTGATCATCGCTGCGCAAACCAATGAGGTGATACTGTAGCCCAATTGGCATCACTACGCCGAAGCGTATAACTACTATCTGTCAAGATGAGTGAGTATGCAGTCACAAACATGAGGCGAATTTTGAATAGCCGGACAAATCAATCCATATGTGATTCAAAAATTCATAAAACCGTTACAACCATTTCGGAAGAAGGATATCCTGTGGTGACTAGCCGGACAATTGCTCTCTTGGTCTCGAAAGCTTGCTGAAACCACGAATCGAACCACCCAATACGAGGGTGGAAATTATCGACTCGAGGCCTTGACAAATATTGCCGGTATCGTCGTTAGGGGGGTGTGAAGATGATTTGCTGGGGCGTAATACTGCCGGCTAGTGCCAGTATCGACGCCTCCCTATCGAGGGTATATGTTCTCGACTACTTTCTTGGCATCCTCTTGGGCATTCTCATATATTGGGACATTCACATCAATTCACGCGTAAGTTAACTGTAAATCGAGGAATCACCATGTATGAGATAGCAGATTGGTTTGTTGAATCATTGACATTGCTCCCCCAGCCTATTGTGAAGTATGTAGCCCGTGAAACATTGCGATTAATGAAGTAATTTTTGATTTATTCCTCAGGGACTAATTTACTGGGTTAGCAAGAGAATCAAAATGGTTTCTCTGGAAAATACTTACTCTCGATCTCTCCAGACTCGATATCGTCGCTAACATCCTTTGGACTTCTTCCATCAACTTGGCAACCAACGGAGAAAGCGGTACCCAAGATCTCCTTAACGGTACCCTTCAACTCCTTTGCGAGAGACTTGAATCTCATAGTTCTGGCGATCTCGATAACCTCATCAAGAGTGATTGACTTGCTGTGCTTGATGTTCTTCTCCTTCTTGCGGTCACGGGGAGGCTCCTTAAGTGCCTTGATGACAAGGGAGGAGGCGGATGGGACGACGGAAACAGCGGCTTGACGGTTTTGGATGGTGAGTCTGACGGTGACTCTCAATCCTTTCTACACAACACATATTCATCAGTTCTCGTTCCCGATTGCTATTCATTTCTGCGCAGTGTGCATACCCAGTCTCCAGTGGCCTTCGCGATATCTTCTCCGACCTTCTTTGGTGACAAACCAAGAGGACCGATCTTGGGAGCCAATGCTGAGGAAGCACCGACTTCACCACCAGTGGCTCTCAGGTGGCTGTTAAATTATCGTTAGCATGAGTTTCGTCGTAAGATGACATATCGAGGTTCGCAAGTCGCATATTGCTCGTGCTGAGGAATTTTGACGTCTTTTTCTCGTGTAGGTAACATACATGATCTTGATCTCATTGGGGTCCAACTTTGGAGCTAAATTGAACTTGTTAGTTTACAATGAATTATCGTGTCGATAATATGTGATGGGCTCTTACGCATGGTGACTGTGAAATGGAATCGGTTTGGTGGGAATGGTGTCGACGATTGATTCTGTTGAGATCAAAATTCACAATCTGTAGAAATTCTTCAAATTGGTATGTGTGGAAAACTTTCGGTTAACCAAGCTAGTCTATTTTGAGGCAAGGCTGGCGGTGCCGATTCAAAGGTATACATGCCTAATACACAAGGACACCAGAATACAGGGATACATCAACCGCAAATCGCGGGGTTCACGGCCAGGTGTAAGGATGAGTAAATTATGCTCAAGTTACCTTACTGGAAGATGAATGATACAATGATGTTAATAGCAAACAGTCACTTCAATTAGAAATCACAACTGAACCATTGTTTAGATGATCTAATAGCTATTATTGTATACCTAGTCAACATCGCAATCAAGTCAACGAAATTCTTGAATCAAATCTCATCGCAAAACTGCGCCACCAACGCTCCAAATATCCCCCATTTCTTTTTGGTAGAATTACTCATCATCAATTCGTTCCGCTTACAGCCAACCTGTAAAAGAAAAGAGTCAGTTTTGTGCACCTTAAGATACAGGTTAGAGTGGAATGGCTTACTTCATGAGATGGTCCATGAAAGTTTGTAAAGAGACGTCGTCAGTAAAGATCGTTTGTGCTGTTTGAGCTCCCACTCCGCCATATGCACCCGTCGTATGTGTGGTAGAAGGATTCAGCTTTGATAACAGGAAACGCGCTTGAGAGCCACCAGCATCACAAACGATGAAACGTGGCAAAGGGAATCGGTCCGTAATCAAATCCTGGTTGGGTCAGTAAACTGTGTATTCAAACGCATGTGACTGAAGGCACTTACTCTGGCGTCCTCTTTTGGTTGTTCCAGAAGCGATGCAAAATTCTCATATCCTTCTTGGTCCTGATAACCTGCTTTCCTCCATTCTGCAACGGTCTCTCCGTGGAATATCAGGATGTGGAAGAAAGTGTCCAAAAGAAGAATATGAGTGGGTTGGATGGATGTAGAGTCGAGTAGCACAGGTTGGCTACCATCTTGGTCGAATGTGTACGAGTCCAAAGTGGGCTGTATCATGATCAAAGAATTGCTGACATCCTCATGGTTGAGTACATGTCTGTAGAATGCAGTCTCATCAGGTGAGTTATTGAACACCTGTAAGAACTGACTTCTCCTAAGATGAAACATGAATTGAGGGTAAAGGGTAAAGTTCTTCTCAAGTCTGAAAGACGATGGGTCATCCTTTCGGTAATCGGCGAATCGTGAACACAGGCGGATAAGCATTCTATCCACCCATCGTAACACGTCTGGTCCATCATCAACTTCGGCTTTAAATACGGCAATTCTGGACATCAAAACGGCAGCGGCTTCTTGATCGAAAGACTGAGCAATCGCAGGATCCCCCGCTGGTCCACTCAAGTTGCGAGAAATTGTTGTCACACGAAGGTGGAATTGGCCTGAGGAATGCTGATAGTATGTGAGGAATTGCATCATTCCCTTTGCTTGGGCTTGGTGTTGAGCAGGGCCAGCTTGACCAGCAATTTCGAAGTATATTCCGTAGCTAGAATTGGGGTCAATACCACACATCTTCCATGAACAAGTATTGCCAATTCCGCACTCTGTTTCTCCTACAGAAGTCGATTTTTTGTTCAATGATACCGCATGACCGATCAAACCAGTTACCTTCAATTCTTTGGTAGTCAAAACTTCTAAAGAAGCATTGAAACCCATCAGCAGATTATCATCACCATCTTTCTCGAATACACGGACGAATGATTGCTTGAACATAGACGATGTGAAACTATCTGTCAAGATCATATGACCACCAGTCGAGTTTGAGAGGCCCTTCATTTCAAGGAGACCGACTTGATCTAAACATCCAGCAAATATGTCTATTATGTGACCATTATGTGCTGTTCTCTTGGCCAAGTTGTCATAGAACTGTATTCGTTAAAACTGGCCATGATAATGAATCGAGAAACATACCTTGAGAGCCTTCTTATAATATTTGATGTTGTCTCTGTCAATATCGTGATGAGATCTGATTGGCTCCCTCAGTTCAGGGCCAACTACTAAACCTGGACCTTCGGTAGCAGGTCCTCCTGCGAAAAGCATAATACGGCCACCAGCATTCTGGAATGAAGTCTCTAACAGTCCAACTGCTACGCCCAAAGCCACACCGGTACATCTTAGGTTTCTTCGGTCATTTGCGACGGGCCATGGATCCTTTTGCAATTGCTCGAGGGCTTTCGTGAGCTGGAATTCGCATTGCTGAACTGGTAACAGGAATCGAGCGGCGGGTCCCATTGGCGGCATTGGTTTACCAGGTTGTGGTTGCTGCATTCCAGGCCTCAATCCAGCCGCCGAAAGTCCAAGCATCTCCTGAATTTGCTTGGCAGTGTATTCCTTGCTACCTCTAAACACATATGATTTTGGACATTCTGTGTAGCCAATTTCGTGTACTTGCGCCTAGATTCGGAATGTTAGCATAAGTGCGAAGTTGGGGGTGCGAAAAGATTCATACCATGGTTCCAAATGTAACTAAGCCAACCAATGCATTTTCTGGCAGAAGACTCAAGCTCATGACAAGAGATTCCTTGAGCGCAGATAGACTGTCCTCCTCTTGACAAGTGTCCACGACATATAGGAAAATGGGAGGACTTGGAGCTGGCCGTGAAAGTCTGTACTCTATCGTGGTATTTGCAGGGTGAAGTTCGGGAGGAATTTGGTTGGGATTTATATCTTTATAATGAGGTGGGAGAGGGTTTCGAGATAAGCAGAATGGGCAGATCCAAAGACGTGCTCTGACATCCACTTGACTATTGACGATGAGCTCAATTCGGAATTGTACTTGCAGTGCAAGACTTACCAGAAGGGGTTCAGCACTGATCTACATGGCTGCTTGCAGATAACTGGCTCAAATTGTAAGAGTGGTGTATCCGGCTTCTCTTTAAGAGGAGTATAGAGTGCGCCGATAGGGACAACAAGCCTCGAGGCTTCCTATAATATATGAGCGCTTATACCCCGCGAAGTAGAATCGGTTTGACAAACCATGCGAGAGCTTGGGAAAACGTTCCAACTGAGTCGAACTCCATCACGATCCTCCACTTCACTCCATTGCTCCTTCAAAGCTTCAATATCCATCGTGCGCAACCCTTGAAGCTGGAAATTATGTATTCGATAATCGACTGGTAGGAACGTGGGACGAAAGAGGGCGGTCTGGGACAAAGTGGCAAATACCCAGATGCTATGCGATTCCCAATCAGTAGAAAACCAGGAAGTAAAATGAATCAAAAGATTCTGCTTTTGTTGCAGGAGAATGTATTTCGAGGTTTTGTTGTAGGTATCGAGGCCTCGTGGGAGATAATGCCAGGTAGTTGTTGACTTACCTAATCACGGTCTTTGCTTAGGAAATAGCCGAATGACAGGTAGCCTCGCCGGGAATGTACCAGACAGATACCATCCATCACTCACAGCAGAAACTCCTATGAGGTGATAGTGCACATATACCGGTAGATCTTTTTACTCTAATCTCAATGAGCTTTGAATCAGTTGATTTTGGAAAGAATTATACTTCCTTGTGTATAATATTCTGGGTCACATCCTGCTTCTAAAGAATATACTTGAGGAAGCTTGGGCATGCAGGAAGGAGTTTGTCAAAAGTGTTTATTATCTTGTGTATCAAAAAAGGTAGGTATTGTTATTTTAGAGAGAAATGCAAGTCATTCAACTCTCACCTAGGTATCACCCATCTAATCACCGTTGTGGTGAAGATTCATATTCGTGTGAGTAACCAGCGTGCAGTACATTAAAGTCTCAGGGAAGTTAGAACAAACCGATATGGTTTTATTCGAAATAGAAAGCTAATAAGATAGCTGGAGGATTTGGATGTAATTTAGGTATTATCATTATCAGTTGCAGTATTAACTTTTGTAAATGAACCGAGCTATTCTAGGTAGACAAATCTCTAAAAATTAATACAAATATCTTGCCTCCACATCCCTAAAGCTTTAGGTCAAATTCGACGTTACATTTTCAATTCTGTAAAGCCAGATGCACCTATGCCGAGCCACACATTAATTCTTCTTTCCGCCAATTGGGAGACCTTCTGTGAGACCTTCAAGAGCCGAAAGGCCTGGGATGCCTTTTGAAGAACCTGACAGGCCTTCGAGGCCTTCCGAGAAACCTTCCGAGAGATCTGAGAACTCTGAGAAATCCGGCAAATCGAAACGCTTGACAAAACCTTCATATTCCTCATTATTCAATCTAGACTCAAGAGATCTTCGAGCTTTAGATTTTCCAGCAAGTTCCTTCCTCACAATCTCGAACTGCGCATCTACTTCACTCCCGAGTGCATTGATCTTCGGTTGATGGGAGGTTGTGACCTTTTTCTGGCAAGTATTGTATAAGCCATCTACATTCTTTTGTAGTTTCTGAAGTTCTGACGTAAAGTAAGATGCATAGCGGGTATTTCTAATCATATCTTTCTATATAAATTTGTCAATACTGCATTTTAATAACCATCATAGTCCACTGTCCAACAGAGCTGTCGTAGTGGAGAGAGAGAGAGAGAGAGAGAGTAAATCGCGGAAGGGTCCAAAAGAAACTTACACGTTTTTGAAGAGCTTCTGAGATTTCTAAGAATTCGGGTGTAAGGCGTTGCAAAGCAGCTTCAACATTTGCACTTTCACCCTCGCTCATAGACTCTGATTGACTCGCAGCTTTTTCGGCCGACTGAACTGAACTATAGCAAGTTTTGAATTGCCTGTAGAGGTGGATGGATTCGAAAACTCCACCCTTGTACTTTTGACACATTTCTGTGACTTTGTGACCCTCGTCAACAACGTTGTTGATCTTTTGACTGACCAATTGAGTTCTTGATGCAAGGGGGGTAGAGACATCACGCTGGTTGATTGAGATGGCATTCGAGCTTGGGGTAGGACTCGCTAGTGAAAGAGGTGCTAACAGCAGAACAGAAATGTATGAAAGATACATCTTATTTGTTAAGAGGATGAGTTCTAGATGGGCAATTGAGATGTGATAGAAAAGTGTTCAAGGAAAGCACTTACAGGAGAATAAGTCATGGATATAAATACCTGTAGAAACAGCCAAGCCGCTTAGCTGGGCATGACGATATGGATTTAACCATGATCGAGCATCAAGATATCATACGGATACATCTTCCAAGGGCAGTGGCAGCAGCCAGTACGTGTTTTTGCACGCATCTAGATTCCACTGGGTCAAGGAGTAATGATCTACCTTTCCAAGAACGGGATAGAAAGAACTAGTCTACCTCACTGAATAAGGATTGCGTAAAGTTGAAGTTTATTGGAGAGAGATATCAAAGTAGGTACCGTTAGTTTTATCCAAATCTTGTTGATATTCTTGATGTTGATGTCTAAGTAAACAAAGTCCCCACATGCCAAGAGGCGCAACCGCAATAATACTCGAAATCAACCGATGGCCTAGGCCGCTGCAAACTCAAAACGTACCGATCCTGCCGGTAGTCACTAATTAGGCATCTTTAGGATGTAATCGTTTTCAGGAACAGGCACTAAAATCATCTCAAGTCCTTGTTTTGGTTGATCTATAATCTGGTATTATAGCTGACAACTAGATTCCTCACAGAAGAATGATGCGTCATATAGTTTTGGATCTACCAAGAGATATGTGGGTAACAGCTTTCTATCGTCCATCGGTTGCCATGTATCTCAAAATGCAATATTGGCATTCAAGACATGAATAATTGAATCAATTTCCCACCACGCCCACAAAATTCACAAATGCCTTCTGACCCTCTTCGATGATCATCGCTGGGTCCTGGAATTGTTTCACACCGGCAAAGTTTGGTGCTTGGGCGTTCGCCGGTAGAATCTGGGTGACATTTGATACCAGTGGGGCTGCATTTGGATCATAAGTTCCAAATGAAGGGGAAGTCGACGTTCCAGTGCCTCGGGGCAAAGATGCTGTTTCTGTCGAAGATGCACCATTGATGGTCATTCGTTGATCTTGCTGAACCATAACAAATCGTGTATCCTGGGCTTGATTATTTGCTTGGATTTGATGTGTCATATAGCGGATGTTTTTGTTTGATCTATCCCGAGCATCGACAATTTGTGTGACAACAACGATGATAGTGTTCTGGAAGTTATATTAATTTCTGTCCTTTTGGTTTCTACTTGAAAAGAAGAAAATACCTGCTGCGAGTTCAAATTCTTAAAGTGATTTCTCCTAATGTTGTCCCTAGCGATTTGTGTTCGATCAATGATGATAAGTCGCTCTTGAACAAGCTTGGTAAGTTGAATCTCGCGATTTCGTGAGATTTCCGTTAATTGCTCTTCTTCTGTCTTTGTGATAATGATCACATTGTTTGAATTCGCCTTCGACTGCTGTCTCGAGTTCCTAGGAGCATAGACCAAGCCTCTTGCAATATTCTTACCAGTCTCCGGGACTGGGTGAGGATATGGGCCTGAGTTATGTTATTAACGAGAACCATACGATTAGCGTTTTCAAGAGTCTCCAGTATTGACCAAACAATTGGACAATGTTATGTTCCTGAATTCAATCCAAACACTCCTCTCCTCTTAAATGCTTAAACCGCTACGAATGTCTACGTTGCTTCTAGACATTCATTTTCTTGCAGAGATTGACTTCCAAGGCTGTTTTCAAACATTGAAAATCCAAGTATAGTCATCTAGTCCGGACCACTGGAGAGCCTGTATATAGTGTAGATTGGTACTCACTTGCGATGATTAAAGTAGCAAGGCTTACGCTCAACGATGACGCCAGAGTGAAATGCATGATTTATGTTGTTGGTAAATATGGTGATTAAAAATTGATATTACTAAAGAGGCAAGGCAGCCGCTGGGGCGCTCAACGAAAGAATGATAAGGTATGTGGGAAGGGAATGAGTATCGCTGAATGAGTAACAAAGTCTGCGATGTGTACAAGATTTGTTGTCATGTTGGGGGAGTCAACGACTATTATACTACAATTTTCTCCCCGGTGATAACTCACATTCACAGCGGAACAACCTATCCCCGGCGCATTGCCAGACTAAATCGGATGCATTGAGATCCATTGCACCCTTTGGAACACCAAACTCCTCTGATAATCTTGATGTGATCAAATATGCCTTGGCCAAGCTTTGCGGGAACTCATTGGGCGGATGTGAATACATCCGGAAGGCTCCCAGTAAGTGAGGACAGAGCCAAGAGCAGTTGACAGCTAAAACCACGTACTGACACCATGTCAAAGATATGAGATGATAGAAGCGTTCATCAAAAGAAATTTCCGGCACATGATTGGATCAATCTACGAAAATCCGGAGAGTATCGAATTCTTGATGTAGCCAATGTAACAAGGGATGCTTAGACCCCCTGCTCGTTACGAGATCAGACAAAACGACGCTTGTTTGATCGCAGTATAAATGTGGGATACAATCTTATAAGCATAAAAAGTGCTATGCATAATGCAATATGATAAGGTATTTAAGTTTGAAATTGTGAGATGGATTCCAAATAGACGGGACGAAGATGAAATGCGTGGTCAGCACGTCGTTTAGGAACGTACATGCACATCTCACCATCGCAACATTTTGCACCTGTCAGTGGAATGCCAAAGATAGAGAACACTTGCTCGATCATGGTTTTATACGCCACAATATATGGAGAGAACTATACACCAGGCGATATCCTCCTGTACTCGTAAATGGTGGCCGTTGAAATCTGCCTGATATAGTGTTGTTCAGTGATCTCGAACTTAGAAATACCACGGATCGTGTCTCTTAGACTGTGAAGAGAAATGATCGCGTCGCGACCTTGTCTGACGAGCAATTGAGGGAGACATACACGAAGAAATATTCGTAGACTCTCGAGAGTCTTGTCAGTCCAAAATAACCCGCCTTGTACAGAGAATCTAACCTGGCCTTGTATTTCTAATTCTTCAACTCGCTGTAGTCTCGCTGCCTTTCAAATATATGATAGCGAATGTTGCTTTGAAAAAACCAAGCTCCCTGGCAGCATTCATTGATGAGAGGGGAAAAGATGAATGCTGGCGATAGCGCTGCAGAAGAATTATCAAAAAATCAGTCTCTGGTAGGTGCGAAAAGCTCCCGGTGAGTCTCTTTGTGAACAACATTATGTTCCAACTTGAACGCAATTCCAATCAGACGAGAGGAAAAGACAGATGCATCCTCAGAAGTCATCTGAAATCAATCTGACACCAGTATAACATTGCCAGCCGTTGACGATAACTTTTATCCATTTCTCTTATCGACAACAAAAGTTTTCCCCCCTCCAATAAAATGCACACGATAGTCCCAAATTGCTCTCGTGCATCAAGCCTAGCACACACACGTGATAAGTTCTAGGAGCTTTGACCTTTTCGCCTAAAAAAAAATCCCAAAATTTCACCTCCAGAATTTTTATTGCATCCAATTGACCCGTCGCCCAAGAATCTCGAATCGTCCGACAAGTATTTTTTCGGCCTCAATTACACTTTTTTCTGCACTTCCAATTTCTAAACTTTAAAGCAGAAATGGCATACACACCAAGAGGAGGTGCTCGTGGCGGCGACCGTGGTGGACGTGGAGGTTTCGGCGGGGGAAGAGGTGGTGACCGTGGTGGTCGCGGAGGCTTTGGAGGAAGAGGTGGTGGCAGAGGTTTGTATTTTTATATTTCTAATGCGATTTGAATCTTAATGGATCAATTCGCATGCGCCAATGTTTTGATTGAATCCCGCTGACTTTGTAAAAAGGTGGTGGAGACCGTGGAGGACGTGGAGGTGGTCGTGGAGGTGGAAGAGGAGCTCCCCGTGGAGGACGTGGTGCCCCAAGAGGCCGTGGAGGTGCTGGTGCCAGAGGTGGTGCTAAGACCATTGTCGTAAGTATTTGGAGTTTAACTGGACTTCAATTGAGTTCTAACGATTTTTTCAGGAGCCCCATCGTCATGAAGGAATCTTCGTCGCTCGTGGCAAGGAAGATATGTTGGTCACCAAGAACCTTAGCCCAGGTGAATCCGTATACGGCGAGAAGCGCATCAGTGTCGAGGGCGCCGGCCCAGCCAACGAAGATGGTACTCCAAGCACCACCAAGACCGAATACCGTGTCTGGAATCCTTTCAGAAGTAAGATTGCAGCAGGTGTTCTTGGTGGTATGGATGAAATTTTCATCAAGCCCGGTGCTAAGGTTCTTTACCTTGGTTCCGCTTCTGGAACTTCAGTTTCCCACGTTGCCGATATCGTTGGACCCACAGGAACTGTTTTCGCAGTCGAATTCTCCCACAGATCTGGTCGTGATCTCATCAACATGGCTACCCACCGCACAAACGTCATCCCAATTATTGAGGACGCTCGTCACCCACTTAAGTACAGAATGTTGGTCTCTATGGTCGACGTTATCTTCGCCGATGTTGCACAACCTGATCAAGCCCGTATTGTTGGATTGAACGCACATTTGTTCTTGAAGGTTGGTGGTGGTATTTTGGTTTCCATCAAGGCATCCTGTATCGACTCCACCGCTGCGCCAGAAGCTGTTTTCGCTAGAGAGGTACAAAAATTGAGAGAGGAGAGAATTAAGCCTTTGGAGCAATTGACTCTAGGTAAGCTTTTCCCCATATCAACCCACTTGTTTTTCCACAACTAATCATAATTTACTACAGAACCTTTCGAGAGAGATCATTGTATGGTGTCTGGACGTTACGTCCGATCCTTGTAAACCTCTATTTCCTCATCTATTTACCACCATACTACTCGCGCATCAAGTTGCCCTTCAGCATAAACTCAATTGAAGTTTATTTCTTCGAAGAAATTCGAATGACTCTGAATGCACGCTTCTTTGGCATGCCTCATCACAAATTACTACGGATTCTCTCTTGTTAGGTTATGGAAGGTTGTCGTTTTTCTCGTTATAGTACTTTTTTCTATTAGGTGTACATTCAGGTCCTGGCGTACAGGTCTTCATTATTCATCGCATTACTCAGTAGCTTGTTAGAGAATGAGAATAAGAGGAGAAAATAAGAAAGTAAAAATTGTCCAAGAATTTTAGTCTAGTTTATGAGTTCAATTGATGCCATGCTTGAATCTGTAATGTGGTATCATATTTCTTCTAATTCTATTTTGTTCGCTAAATCAGAATGGAATCGCAATTCGGTATAAATTTCCATCTCTCAAAATCAATGGTCTTCTATCTCCTTGTTGCTCACTTCATATCCACGCGCCTGCTTGCACTCTCCTCCGAATACATCATGTTCCCTGTAGCAGTTCCCGCCGTGTTCGGACTTATTAGTCGTTGACTAGGGTCTTGATGGGTTACGGTCTTTGTGCCCATCTTTGATAATCCCCACGCTGAAATTTCAATGCCTAGATTGCTCTGTTCGTCTCTTCGATGTCGATGTACTTAATACTAGACTGACATTCTCAAGCGCAAAGCCTTCCTATCCCCTGACTCACATCATCAATCTTTCATTTACCGATCCTTCCCACGCCCACCACACACCAATAAGCCAGCTCCCTCTTTTCCCTCCCATCCCTATCCCCCAATCCCCCCATTTTCCCAGCCCCATCTCCATCACCAGCCGCATCAGCCTCCCATTCTACTCTTACGAAAACCGCGATCTCACATACATCGGCGTCTTCTTCCACTCTTTCCTTTTGCACTTCTTCTTCCAATCTCCTCTGTTGCTCTAGTCCGGGCAATTTCGTTTTAAGTTTTCCAGGTGTGACTTCGACAACTACGCTTGTCCAATTGCGACCTTTGTCCCAGGGTTTCCCATGCGCTTCATTGCTGAGATCCATGCTCGCCATGCTGCCGTGGGTGGCGGTTGAATGTTTCCGATCATGGGCGGAGGACGAGGAATCCTGGAGAGCTTCGTCCCACATGTCTGTATTGGCGCCGACTTCAAATTGGGGACAAAGGAGGATGACTTTGGAGGCGTGCCGGTCGGTTGTGAGACCTTTTGTTGCGAGGGATATTTTAACGGGTTCAAAGAGGGGGTTTCTGAAGGTTAGGAGAAATTGAGTTGGCCTGAGGGGGGTGAGGATTATTTGGGCGGGAGTCGGACTGGGGGCGGGTTGAAGAGGGGAGAGACTGATAGATGGTATGTAGGAGAGAGCGACGAGGCGGATACGGAAGCGTGTGGTTGGGACTTTAGATTCGGGTTTGGATAGAATATGACGGCAGGTACGGCAACGTTTGGATCGTTTGGTGCGGAGGAGGCAAGGAATTGGGCGAAGAGAGTCGAGGAACCGGGTTGAAGGCGATATCTGATTTGTTCTTTGCTCGGTTGCAATTGTACCTTCCCAGCTTTCTCTCAGAAGCTGTGAGACAGCCACCGACTCGGCTTCGGGATCGTAGATCTGGAGTCCTTCGGTCGAATCACACGCTTCTCGCATGCTGGCGTTTTTAGATTTCGTTTTCCGGTCGCCAAAGCTTCCACCGGTGTAAAGGCCCATTATTCGAGTCAATGCTCCGGGGGATCCATATCCATAATCATTGGAAAAGCCTAGCGCACTGCTTGGATTTGAATCTGCCAATTGGCTCTGGTAGAACGATTTTAGATTCGCATATTGACTTTCTATGTCAAGCTTCTCGTTCGGGTCAACATGTTTTTCTATGACCTCGTCCGCCTCTTCCAGTATCGTTTCCGTAGCCAAAGATGTCCGCCTTTCATCTCTATCTCGACGGCGTTCTTTTGCACTTATCAGTGGATCACCACCATTCTTTATCTTAGATAACTGTGAGTATACAGAGTTTGGCTTCTCGAATCGTATGCCAATCTCGGTCGAGCTCCACATACAGTATGCGCAGTGAAGAATATAGGGTGCTGGTGGAGATGACGAAACATTGGGTATTTCGGGAATTGGCGCCTCATTGACTGAGAGGGGCGATATACATATCGGGCATTGGAAACAGGATCTTGTGCATCTAAGTGATTGGTAGGACCGCATTAGGATCTAGGCCTTTCTCTCAGGGAGTTGACACCGAAACAATAAATCGTAAGGCCATATTCACTAACCTGTTACCTTCGCTCTTCACTGTACTACTCGGCACCTCGAATAGACAGCTCGGACAATACCAAGTCACTATCTCGTCTAATACACATCTCGAGCATCGAATTTGGTGACAATCCTCGCAGTATAGAAGATGTTCCAGCGGATATAAGCTATAGTTCGCGCGTGGAGCTCTTGGATCAAACGTTCGTTCTTCTTCGTGGGTTGGAGAATCTGGGGGTGTTGAAGAATTTGCAGGAATGGACGTATCAGAGCAAGGACATTGAAAATAAGTATATGGCTTGAACGTCGACATGATTGAGGATCAGGAATGGGATTTCCAAATATCGATAGGTGGGATTTTTGGAGAGGGGACGGATAATATTCGACAGGGGTATACGGAATAACGGTTAATCCGGACAAAGCTTATTTCTAAGCTAAGAGCCAATCAAGGAAAGGTCTGAGGAACACCACACCAGCGAGACTACCGGGTACCTAGCGGCAAAGACCAACTTTTTGCACCTTACGAAATAATCATGCGAGTACTACAATTTGTGTTGCAAGATAAAACCCACACTCAAGCATACCTGGGGATTGGTTGAATGACACAGATTCTCTTATAATTCATTGTCGCCATACCGTTATTCATACCTACTCAGTTCTGCCCACAAAAATCTTGTCGCTATCAGGTTCTCATGTCATATCACATCACACTTATCACACTTCTCACATCCACTCTCACGTGATTATGGAACTTTGCGTTGTCCGTACCTGCTTTTAGCGTTCGTAATACATGCCTAGCATCCAGCACCCAGCATCCAGCATCTAATAATAATCTTCTTCAAGCGGGCGGCTGCTCTAGGCTGAATCTCCATTTTTGGTGGGCATGAATGGATGTTGATCCATCCTTTCCTGCCATTCTAATTTGTGTGTTTATATCGAATCATCCGAGTTATGCTCTTATCTAGAGGAGAGTTTGCCCAGGACCTACTTTAATGCCTGGTCGAGCGCAGCTTGGGCGAAGAAGGAAAAGCAAACACCTCAAACGACTCCTCCTGATTTTGCTCAGCTTGTGTATCGAATTGCATCAATCCCGCCTCAACTTCTCATCCCACGGACGATAATAGAGAACAGCAGAGGCTGCCATATCCTTGCACCGCCCTAAGGTTCTCGTCAACAAATCAAGCTCCAGCCATACCGTTCAAAATCTAATAAAGCGAAAGAAACAATAATACAACCGTGCGGGAAAACACAACTAATGATAAACAAACTTTGGTCCCATAATGCAAACAATATCATTGTGAGATTGGAACAGAGAATCCTTCCATGTGGATACTCCCACTGTCCTCAATCTCAGACAGAATCTTGAATCTACATCAACGGTCAATTGTCAGTCGACATCGAATAGCGATACTTGGTCTTCGTCTTATCACTCGGGTTGCCCTATCAACTGACAGCACATTTCAGCGCCCAATTGCCTTGGGAGTCCTCACAAAGTCACATTCTGCCATTCCGCGTTGGTAAATGAACATTGGCGCAAATTAATAATATCACAACAGCCTTCATGTACGCCAACACAAGGACCTGCTTCAATGGTTTACTACAATATACGAATACCATTTGAGTCGCCGCATGTTAGAGTTGGGAATTGGTCTTAATCAAGGTGCGCATCTAATGTTCTTTCCTAAGTTGAATATTGTTCCCAACCCCAACTTTGCGCAACATATTTCGTTAATTATGCTACGAAGAGCCACTGACGCTATGGAACTGACCAGACCATGCCTTCCCCCGAGCCCGAAAAAGATGAGACAGCCCCGGCCCAACCCAAGTCTCCAGGTTCTCCGCAGAAGACATCGCCCGCCAGGAACGCTCCCAATGGTGCAGCTATACGAAAGCCGGGTGTCAAGCCCCGGACTCCTGCCAATGCGCCCATACACAAACGACCACCATCCAAGAAATCGGAGCCGACATTGCTTAGTGATTTTCTGCTGGGCAGGCCATCAGCAAGTCGCCAAAGACGAAAAAGTCTTGACGCAGTCAAGGCGGAAATGCGGGAGAGCACTGTGAACAGGATTCAAAAGCCAGGAGGAGTACATGATCGGGTTAAGCAATGGCAAAAAGCTAGTGCAGCAGCGGCCATTGAAGAAGCCGATGATCCAGAGTCGGAACTAGATGAGATAATAGTGGAGGTGGAGGAAGAGAGTGTAGTTGGGCCCAGTGTTGTTACTGAAGATAACAGGCTCCATGCCAGAAATCAAAATACTCGACCTGGACGGCGGAAAAACAGAGACCCTGAAGATTGGGCCGCAGAAGTAAGGAGCAAAAGTGCGCCTCGAAAAAGAGTTATAAGCGATGATCATTGGGTGATGAATAAGACCAAGGCCTCTCCGAAGAAAAAGGATATCAAAGTCACAATGCGAGCCATACCTAAAGACTTTCTTCAGCAAACGGCTGCTAACCCCAAGTTGGAAAGCAAAATCGCCGATTGGGTCAAGCGTACGGAGGCTGAGTCTGGGGGGCATGAAGCGGCCCAGTCTACTCCACGAGCAAGCAAGTCCCCATATCCAAACATCCGTGGGGAAAACAAGGGCAAAATGAGGGCCAAGTCTTTAGGAGAAATCATAGTTGAGATAGAGGAGGAACCGACCCGGAAACCCTCAAAAAACAGAATGAAAGCCGAGTCAAGGAGTACCCCAAGCTCGCGAAAGAATTCGAACAATGGATCCAAAGAAAGCCTTGTTAGTTCGTCAAAAGGAAAGCAGACCCCTAAATCTGAACCATCCAGAACTCCAGCGAATGACGGCATTAGAGTCAAGGCAGGCGGGCCGAATGGTCGATGGGAGGATGGCATTAGAGTAAAACCTGTTCAAGCGAGATGGAGGGCACCTGAGGCTAAGAAACAAAGTTCCGGAGGCAACCCTTTTCTCGATGGCATTAGCTTGAAACCGACGCCTGTTCATAAGGACGACAAGCAAGCGCCTCTGAGATCAGAGATCTCGGATGAGCATTCTCCTCATAAACGTAAATCATCTGAGAAGCATATCAAGATGTCGAAGGAGAATGAAAGAAGGGATATAAACGACCACTCCGATGGCGAGTTCGACCGTCCCCAAAGCTCCCGGAAACAAAGAAGAAAATCCCGTTCGCCATCTCCATCAGTTGATGGGATTCCCTTTGGCGACTCTGCTTTCAGTACTTTGGATTTGCCCATTGGTGCCGAGGCTGGGAACACGGGAAATAAACCTAGACCACAAAGAAATCCTAGTCACCTGGTGCCCAAAGTTCTCAAGCGCGTCTACAATGAAGGGAAAAAGATTATGCATGATACGCATGATACCCCTGAAATGCCCCCAAGAGGTGGTGTAAACCGGCCGCCAACAATTGAGTCTTGGCTCAATAGCACCACAGATCCTTTCCTTGATGTGCCAAGTCCTGTTTCGACTCCCGAATTGCCAGAAGAGTCTACAAAGGTAGATGAAAGTGAGAAAAATACTTCCAAGCCTGACCAAGACCAGAAACAAGCACTCGAAGAAGAGCGTAGAGCAACTGGGAGTAGACAAAAGCGCGTTCGAAAAAGTTCAGATAACAGCTTCAGAAGCCACAACGATAAATCTCCTCTGTCGCGTGTCTTGGACGATCCAATCGAATTCAAGAAGCCTCCCACTCCACCTGCAGCTGGTCTTCGACGAAGTCCCGCTTTACGTGCTGCTTCTCCTCCTGTGGTTAGGTCGGCTCGTAAATCACCTTTCAAAGATGCTTTACTAGATGCCTTCCGAGGCGAGTCTACAATTGAGGGTATCTTAGACATAGAAGATGATGATCAAGATCAAGAGAAAGACAACTACGATGTAGACGATATCAAGAATTCTGATCGTAGCTTACAAACACCTGAGAATAGCAATTCTCAGCGCAGCCGCTCATCTGGTACTCACCTTCAAGTGCCAGACGGACACCGAGACATTTCAGATAGACCGAGGCGGAAGAGAAGAGGTGGAAGCTCCGGCAACCATCACTTATCCAAACTTGCATCTGTTGAAACCTTCAGCACTCTTTCGTCTGTAGAAACTTCTTCTAACCTTACTAAAACTACTCTCACTCAAGCTACTACCGAGACAGGGCGGTCTGATTCCAACGTCTCACGCAGGAGAAGCAATAGATCGGGACTCAAAAGAAGACTTACAAAGCATTCTGACTTGGTGTCAATGTTGTCATTGCCCGATGCCCCACCAGCTGGTCGTACAAAAAGTATTAGATCGGCTCGAAGTGTGCGTACAGCTCGAAGCAGCCTAGAGACTGCTACTGAAATGGACTTGATGCGTGAATTGGCAGGCGATGAGGTTAAGTATATGAGAGAACTGAAAACATTGGTTGATGGGGTGATACCAGTTCTCCTAACTTGTGTTCTGTCTAAATCAGACTCTGCAATTGCCGCTGGCCTCTTTAATCCCGACTCCACAGACATGAATGAAACATTTCTTACCAAACCAATTGTCGATATGGGTGTTGCTCTCGAGCGTTTGAAGAGTCTACACAGACGCATACCACTCCAAGACCCAGATGCTCTCATAGTCTGGCTTCAGAGAGCCCATCGAACTTACCAAGACTACACTCGTGCGTGGAGATTAGGTTTCCAGGATGTTGTTGTCAATTTAGCACCAGCTTCGCGCAAATCGTCTGCAGAAGATAAAGAATCTCCTCTTGACAGTGTCCCGCGCAATGCCGATGGAGATATTGTGAACTCAAATGGCGAACGCGTTGATGTTGCCTTCTTGCTCAAGAGGCCACTTGTCAGGATAAAATATCTTGCAAAACTAACAAAGGTGTGTATTTTAGTCTTCCTATCACCTCTATCCAGCAAAGTATCCATTGGCTAAGTTCTAACCTATCATAGGGTCTTGATAAGCTTAACCATTCTGAACTCTCAGGTAAAGCATTAAAAATATTTGATGATTTGCAAGAAACGGCTCGTCGCCGTGTTAAAGAAGAACACGCTAGACTCGAAGATCTATATGCAAACAATACTGATGCAACTCGAGCCCGCAATCCGCAAACACTTGCTCCAGTTGAAGATGCGCACATCGACCGTACTAGACAAGTCTCGGCTAAAGATTTTTTTGATCTTGATTTTCCACACTCTAATGGTCAACGGATTGAGTGCCGTGTAGAACTAATACTCCGGGATAATCTTTCAGACGAAATTGACCCTGGAGATGTTCTAATATGTGCATCAGAGATCACACCAGAAGCTACTCATCGTTACTTACTATTTCCCCCAATCGATAGAGATTTTATATCCGCTTGCGCAGGTGAAAAGCCTGATGAGCTGATAATCATGATCCGTGGAATACAAAGACCTATAGAATGGCGAGAGAGTTTACTTCTGAAGGGTGCTGAGCCTGAGACTGCTGCCGAGTGGATAGAAATGCTAGGATCTATCCCAATGCCTCAACCAGTTTTGAGCTCGGTACCAGATAACGCAGACACATTATCAATGTTGTCTATGGATCCTTCGGAAATAAGCGAGGCCGGCGATCCTGATGATAACGAACTGCCAATTGGTGCCCGTCGAAGAAGAAGGAAACACCATTCAAAAGAAAGACCACGATCTTCAACCTTTTCTACCATGTCATCTGTAGAAATTCCAGCCCCCCTAAAGATAGACCGAAAAGAAACATCATCTCCGCCACGGAGACATCGAGATGTTTCTCTTGATGAAAGTATTGGTCAACCATCTAGAAGACATTCCAAATCGTCAAGGTATCATTCTCACACTCGTACTCGATCCACACCAAGTTCACCTCTGTCAAGTCAACTTGTTCTTGGCGATTCGGATGAAGAAAGCAGAGATAATGATGATTTTGAGGAATATGAAAGTCGTGCATCTACACCAGGCAGAACATCTCGCCGACCCCTTACACCCTCCGAAGAATTGCCTTACATACCTAAAGTGCGCAAAACAAGTTCTGCCACCTCAATCGATAGCGAATCCACTACAAAAGATTACATTCGCCGCACTTCGTATGATCCAGTAGATCCAGATGATGCATCTGAACGGTCTCGTAGCCCTGATCTTGGGGAAGAAGAGAGTGCTCCACCACCACCGCCAGCTCATCGGTCAATGTCTCCTAGTGGTCTCAAACAGCCAATAATCATTGAGCCCCCAGCACCAAGATCAAGGTCTCGACGTACTTCCTCTCCCTTGAAACATGAATACCGACCTTCTGATATATCCGATATATCGGAGAGGTCAGAGAAATCCGAGGTTTCTGTTTCCGAGGTTTCTGAAATGTCATATTCATCATCTGAAGAATCCGACACAGAAGAAGAAGAGTCATCATCTAGTTCCGATGAAGATGAACTCGATGAGCTCGACGAACTTGAAGCTGCTGATCTTCCTGAAGCTGAACCCGCTCCAACTATATATGGTAGACGTGCCATTTCACCTACAACCTCTCTTTACAGTCTGCCAAATGTCACTTTGGCACCTGTAAATTCTACGCCTCGGATTCCAATTGTACCAAAGGTCGACAACTCAGACGTCAGAAGACACGTTGCTACTGTTACGACCTGGAATAATGCTAAAGGTCGTTGGGACGACGTTCATTCGAAATCTTGTTCCATTATTATTCGTCCGGGATTAATCGAAGTACATGAAATGTCTTCCAGACATTCTTCCCCTGCAGTTCTTTCAACTATTCAAGAGTCTATTGTAGGAGGTTCAGAAGAGAAAAGCTCAAACGAGGACAAGCGGCCATTACTTGGTCAGGTACTTACTCCTGTTGTTACACTCAGGCAAAGTAATTCACTCGATATTGAAATTCACTCTCCTCCGACAAGTGATTCTCGAGTTAAATGCAGCCCTACAATCAGATACCACAGTTTACACAACCGTGCATGCATTGATCTTTACAATTCAATTCACCAGGCTCGCATGAACAACCCAACATATAAGAAGCTAGAAGAAGAACGACGACTCAATTCCTATGGCGATGCAACTTACGAAACTGCGGTTGTCAGCAAAAAACGAAGCTTCTTGAGCTTCGGACGTAAGAAGAGCTATCGTGCATCAACACGTGCACCATCCGTTGTCAACTCTGAGCAAAGTAGCTCTCCGTCTACTTCTCGCTTTTCCGAATCCTTCAAGAGATTAACAGGAAGCTCCTTTTTTAATATTGCAAAGTCTTCCATCGAATCGGGACGTGGATCTAGTCCATCAAGCCTATACACTAGTTCCTCTGGCCTTGCTCCACCTCAGACCCCTCATCCTGCAAGTTTGGCAGGTACCTCGACATCATATGGTGGTGTTAATCTTACCTCGGAGAATATTAAAATCCGCTTGTATTACCTAGAAACAAGATCCAAGTGGCGAGATTGCGGAAATGCGAGACTGACTGTTACAGCACCACCACCTGGTATGCGTCAAGCTTGTGCTGTAGACCAGGGTGTTGAACGCCGTATTCTCGTTACTAGAAAGCCTATGAAAGCTGAGGACCCAGATGAGAAGGTGGAGGTGTTATTAGATGTTGTGCTAGGTGCAAACTGCTTTAGCATGATCGGAAATAAGGGAGTTACGTGTAATGTGTGGGAGGATGTTGTGGGGCCTAATGGTGAGGTAGGAATGGTAGGAGCTATAGGGAGAGTGAGTGGGAGAACGAGGAAGTGGTGTTTGCAGGCGGGAAGTGTACCTGAGGCAAGCTGGATATATAGTTTGGTTGGTGTGGGGAGATGATGTTCGAAAGGGAAAGAGGAAGAGATGAGCTGACATAGACGTTTGTAATGCAACGTCGCCGATGATGGTTTTAAAGATACCACTTTTGATTCCCTTTTCTTTTTCGAGTCTTGGCATTGCATTTTCAATTCTTTTCTATATTGTAAGAGTGGTTGGGAAGGACATGATATCTGTCTGATAATTCTGTATGTATGTATGTATATAGGGGGTGGACGAACGAAGCTTAGTGAGCAATACATTAGAGGGGCGACATCCGGCGGTACACATGTAAATGGATGGAAAGGGTATGGATAGGCGGATGGAAGGAAGGATACCACCGGTGAATTTTGGTCTCGGCGTTTATTGGATGAGATGAAAGGATATTTTTGGTACATCATTTGTGGTGGGGGTTTCTTGATACCTTTTTGACTTGGAAAAGATGGGTGGATGTAATCTTGGAGATGAGAATGGGAATGCTGAGACAATCGAAATGTGAAGGATGGAATAGGCGAAGATGAAAGGGATTACAGGCAAATCGAGACAAACACACAACACAAACAACGCCACCAACGAACCGAAAAACGCATATACATTTTATGCGGAAAACCTCATCTCTACTGGAATCTTTGTTGGAATATAACTAAGGCTGTGACCTGGATCCAGAGGGCATACGAGGGTTTCAAGAGATTTCTTTCGGTGGAAAGTATTGTGTTGGGGAGAATAGGAAATAAGAGGAGGAGGAAGAGGGGTAGATAGAAGTCAAAGGAAGGGAAATAGGTGATAATTAGAGGAATGATAATGGAGTGAATTATTTAGTTGAATCTTGTGCTTATTGCGAAGTGAGATGCGATTGAAATGTAATTTACATATATCTGAGTTTTCAATGCGTCTGATGGTTTGGTCTCACTCGATCGACAAACTCTCGATATATGAAAGGGATCTATGTAATGTAATATTTGAAAGCAGTATAATTTTGAAATGGTAGGGCTGTAACACAGCAAAGTGAATCTGATAAACCCGGAAATTTTAGGGAATATCTGATTATATTCGAGAGTTAAAAGAAGGATAATGGAATAATTAATATCTCAGGAACTAGTCGTCATTGATGAGATGAGAGTTGATTATTACATATATACATTCAAATTAAAACCATAAGCCCACTAATCAATAATTAGAGTCTACTCGATACAAACAGATATTAAACGTTTCTTAATGAGTCGCTATCAATTACTAAATAAAATAAATATCAGATTGAATTTCGAATTTCGAGATCTTAATTATCTATTATTAAAACTTATTAGATTGCAATTGAATTATTGGTTATTTCAATACTTACTTACCTAGGTAGAGAAAGGAGGGGCGGGAGTGGGGGTATAGATCGAAATTAAAAAAGACACACAATTCAACATTTAACACTGTCGATTTGTATCACGATAAAGAAAGGGATGAATAGATACTCTAGGTTTATATAGTTTATAATAAAGAAAGAGATGAATAATGAATCTAACCCTCCTCTCCTAGCGCAAATCGAAAATAACAAAAAATAAAAGAAGAAAAAAAGCGTCGACCTAACTATCTATGTACTCCAAGACCATTCGATTTCAACATAAGAAAAACAAAAATTAATGCGTTCGCCGGGAATCGAACCCGGGGCCCATCGAAGTTGTTATCTTACTCTATCTTGGTTAGAAGATGTCGAATGATGGCAACGATGGATTTTACCACTAAACCACAAACGCTTTTTGATATCCAGCTTGCCAATTTCTGATATATATATTAATTTGATCTCTCATTCCAAAAATAAAACTTAGCAACATGATTAAGAGAGATCTTGGTCAGATATAGCATACTTTCTGTAAAGGAGTGTTGTGAGAGGGTTTAATTCTATCGTTTGGGATCTAAAGTTAAGAAGAGAAGGGAAAAGGAAGAGGAAAGGAAAAGGAAAGGGAAAAGTAAAGGAGAGGTATAAGGTCTGTCTAGATAACACACATATTGATTAAATGATCTGAGGGATGGTCGTAGAAGAATTAGATTCTTGACTTAGAGTCCAAAGCTAAGAAAAAAAGAAGAATGGTAAGAGAAGGAGACGGAGAGAGATCCAGACTATATATGCATGAGAAGCGTCACGTGCCTGCTTATTTCAAATACTCCAGTTAGTCTCACTGAAGACTGGCTTATGATAGTCAGAAAGTTTCTGAATTATGTTCAACAAAATGGCTCACTTCGATCCCTTTTCGGGTTCCCTTTCTTCGCCTGATTATCAAGATATGTTAGAGGGTCGTATCACGTGATCTTATTTCTATGTACATACTCAGGCTCCTGATTTCACTCCACTACCATTCTCCAGACATGAGGCTGAAGAAGTCAAAAGAATTTGTCAAAGTGCCAAATTAACAGTCATCGAACAGCATCACAAGAAGCCTGTTCTCGATGCTCTAGCGTCTTGCAAGATTTCCCATTTTGCAGGCCATGGTTTCTCTGATCCAATCGATCCGCTGCAAAGCTGTTTACTTCTTGGAGACCGGGAGGAGGATTGGCTGACCTTAGCTAGCTTTATATGAGCTAGTGCTCTTGAGCAGTCGCCTTTTCTTGCGTACCTTTCTGCTTGCAGCACCAGTCAGATCGAAAATGAACGTATGATAGACGAGGGTCTCCATCTGATCAACGCATTTCAGCTGGCTGAGTCTTCTAGGGGATTATATTGCGAGGAATCGTATTACGAGGACTTATTTTGCGGCGGATAACGTAAGTCATGGCGTAATGCGTCTAATTGCGGCAAACCACTCTATTAAAATCTCAATTACTCAACAATCAACTATAATACAACCTCCAGTATCAATTTCAGATCCGTCTGCAACTCCTTCTCCAATATTCTCTTCAGTCTCAGTCTCATATTCAATTTCTTTCCCTTTTCCTTTTCCTTTTTTCATTGTCTGTACTTTAGTAGCTGTTTCGGCTTCCACTACTGCATTATATAATTCTTGCGTAGAAATATGAAAATGTCCCTTTAAAACTAGTCTCTTTCCTTTCTTACCTATCGTTCTTTTCTTAATAATAGCTCGTAAATTTTTC
Source organism: Botrytis cinerea B05.10 (assembly GCF_000143535.2). Lineage (NCBI taxonomy): Eukaryota > Fungi > Ascomycota > Leotiomycetes > Helotiales > Sclerotiniaceae > Botrytis > Botrytis cinerea. Next base: position 1,736,889 of record NC_037319.1, on the reverse strand, counting down.
GCACCGTGTTGGTGAACAATAATTTGAGCTCGAAGTTGCTCACTCCCAATCGTCAATTTTCGAATATATCGACGAACCGGGGTCGAAAGAGTCGTATCATTCTCAATTGTTGAATTTAGAAGGCTATTTGCTGTTTGTAAGATTGTTACATCCGGAGGTGAGCTATTGACGAAGACTTGATTAAAAACACCAAACTGGGTTGGTTCTTTGGATATTTCGACTTTAGGGGTAAACTCTCGACCTAGTGTTCGGAATACCCTCTGTGGATTAAATGGATATAACCCAGCTCCCCGCTATGCCGATTCAACAATTTGATAATGGCATACATCGGCTCGAGCTTTAATATATGCCTCCACCCATTCAACCTTTTGTATTCGTACAAGTTGAGCTTGATTCGAATAAGAAAGTGCTGTGGTGAGTCCGTTTTTTCAATAGACTGAAAACTACAACATCAAATGGTTGAAGTAAATGCGAGGTATGAGGAGGAAGGATAAAAAGTAAAATTCGATTCTAAAGGCAGTAAGCTATGAAGCTTCTACTAATATAAGAATCGTAACCATCGCAAATAAGAAGTCGATATTTGCTACTTCCTTTTGCACAAATTGCAGGTTCGAAGACGCGTTTTAGCTATTCCAATCTATGAAGATTGCTTGTTCAGCCCTTTGTATTTGCTGAAAAGAACTAACTATAAAGAACTTCCTCCGGAATCCAATTTTGAAGGACATTTTTACCTTTATAGATACCGAGTGGTGGAAGAATGGATCTTTCCGCACAAATACACTCTACTATTGAAATCCACTCTTGACGGCCTGGATGTGCTTGATGTTTTGCACGAAGTGTAGAATCGATAATAATTCGAATTGATTCCATTGTCCCAATTGAATGTCCAGATTCATCCATATTATATTCGTCTTTCTTCTCAGTTCCATTATCCTGAATCGGTTTTCGATACGCACCAAATCAAGTACTACATGTTTCCCTGGTTGCACCATCCATTCTTACAGATTCAATTCGATGGCGAATAACAACTGTAAAATGAGGATGTCGTTTGATAAATCGTGGAACTTATTTATGATCAAGGTGTTGTGGTCGGAGTATAAGGGACTCAAATGAGGGGTACTTCAAATTATAGATCCGTTTTGAACGTAACTCCTCAGCTAATTCTTTCAACAACTGATGGCTTGGAGAAAAGCCGCTAATTGTCAATTTCTTTATCCATTTGAGAAGTACGTTGCGTTACGGTATCTTTGAGGGGTCCCAGTTCTTTTGCGGCTTCATATGAAGACTTATACTTTCCATTTTGAACTCCACGACTAGACGCATTACGCCATGACTTACATTAGTTACTTGTTTTAAGTCCACTAATCCAAGATTTCTTGGTTCTTGCTCATTTGTGAGGAGAAAATTCCTATTCTTGAAGTTTCTGTTTCTCCTCTAAACCATGTTTGTCATCAAGATTTTCCGGTGATTGGTTTGGAAGGATTTGATTCTCTGGCTCGACTGGGCTTTCATCTCGATCCTTGATTATATCAAATGTGTCTTCTGGAAAAGGATCAGAGATACAAGGTTCTTTACGTTCTTCTTCGTAAGATAACCTAGTTAGTGCGTCGTTTCTTTCTAGATTCACTGGAACCACTACCGTTTGCTCAGATCTGATTCCAGTGTCAGGTCTACCCAATCGTAACCCTTTATCATCCGCCCCTCCTTTAGTTTTGCACTTTCCCTTTAAACTCATTCTCCCATAATCCTCAATAATTCGTAGAGAGTTATCGCGTTCTCGGCGCAGTTTACGCTTCTCGCGATTACTTTCCGAAAGATCGTTCCGGCGGCCTTGAATTTGTAGCTCCATAGATTGCATACGATTATTACATACATTAATAGCTTCACTAAGTCCACGCTTAGTATTAACCAGCTCATTGCACTCTTTATCACTATAAGAAGGGTCCTTTATACTCAATATTCCCTTCTTAATACCCACAAGACTGATAGCGGCATCTCTATCTAAGTATACCCAAATTGGCATTGACATTAAAAACAAACATTAAAGTCGAGAAGCTACCGAATCTAGCTTCGACAATGACAGATTCAGCGATAATGAGCATCATACAAAGCCAGTCGACAAAGAAATCGGCAGACAAGTCTGGGGCCAAATCCTCTTTCAACCTCACACTCAATATAATCTCGGGAAGTTGTTGCTCAATAGACAGGGGGATTGACTCAGACGACGGACCAGATTCTTTGCCGGAATCAATCCTTTGCTTTTTGAAAGGCGAGATTGGACTCGCTGAGCCCAGTGATTGCGAAGGGCTGAGTGATGACAAAATTGCAGCCCCCCCCGTCTCACTGAAAGCTGTATGCTGCATGGTAACCTTGGGTTTTGAGTGAGAACAATGTGTAGCGGAGCTTTCTGCAATTCTCTCCCCTTAGGCGTCTAGTTCTGAATTCGACAGAGTTTTCTATTGTACAGCATAGCGGCGGTAAATTTCGGATATGAGCTCAACAAACGTAGTTCTATCGTTAGAGCATAAGTACACGAATGGGGCCCAACGCCATTTGCAAGATTGTTGAAGCCGCAAGCGGCGATAAACTCTGTGGTTTCGTATCTGACGCCTGTGTTTGCAGCCCCCGAGGAACCCCAATCGAGTAAAAGTAGGACGTCGGATTGTGTTTCTGTTAGTGAGTTTTGAACCCCGCCTCATTTTACCATGTTATAACTAGGATCTCGAGGATTTGAACGACTACACATGCGGTTGTTAGCTTTGTATGGAGATAGTAGGGTATCCTGCCAAACACGGGTCATAGTAGGAACTCAAAACATTCCATTGATTGAAAACCTCGAAACTCTATATCTTTCAATCGTCGGCAGCACCATCTATCTCTCGAATTGTACTCGGCCAGAAATATCATACACTGTAGGCCAGCTCGTTTGGATTATATAAGCATTGGGGGAAAGTTATTTGATACTTGCAAAGCACTTGCTTCAATATCTCGCAGGTACATCCCTGATCGGTTTAGTCTACTCGAATCGACTAAATATGCTTTCGTACGAATATCGAATCCATACGGACTCAACTTGGGGATCCTCAGAAGACAGAAAATCAGTTCAAGGCGTAGCTCCGATCAGATATGGTGGAGCTGTAGTATGGTCTTCGACAAAACAGAAATCAACCTCTCTCTACAATGGAAACTTAGATCATAGCAGCAAACGAGGGAGCGAAATATATTGCGTGGATGGAAAAGATGGTTACAGACCTCGGAGAACGCTCTGAGGATGAACCCTTCATTCCAACCCTGTATTGCGATAATGTAAGCGGAGTTGATTGGATGCAAGAGAATAAGTTTCACGGCAAAGCAAAGCACATCGACATTCGATGACATTATATCGGAAAAGATATGGTGGAAGCCAAAAGACTTTACTTCGTGTGGATTCCTGGACTTGAGCAAACAGTCGATACCCTCACTAAGCAATTAACGTATTCAGGCTTTATACTTCATGGAAAAGGCCTAGGATTAGATTTGGAATGTTGAAAGATAATGAGATCAAAGAGAGTCAACTAGCAATAGTATCATTTTCGTCAAAATTGAGCGATTTAGTCGATTTGGTTAATTCATTTTTTAATTGACCAAATGAATCGACCAAACCTACCAAATTGATCAAAACCACCAAATCTACCAAACGAATAAAAATCAACGAATCCACCAATTTCACTAATCTTATCAATTCCATTGGATTCTTCAGATTCGCCAGATTCACTAGATCAGTCGAATTTATCAAAAATGTACCGAATTGATGAATTTGATTGATTTACTATAAATCGACCAAATCAAGTGATCAAATCGATCATATCAACCAAAGCCATCAAATCGCGTAAATCATGTGGGGTAACAGATAAGCTCAGAGCCCGTTCACATACGATCGGATTCAGTACATTTACTATAGGAAAATGGTAGCCCTATCATCTAACAAGAACGAATTCGAAGCCATTCCGTTAAAACACTACTTGCGTATATAAAAGAGAATTTTACGAATTAGATTAGAAAAGACAATACTAGATTGAAACAACTTTGTTATACCTCGGCAAAAGCTGTGATATGAACCTTGTGAGTAGTTCCGCCTGTCGCGGGTAGGGAAAATCGAATTCAGATAATGGCACTCTTGTACTGCGATACGATCATAGATCGTGGAGTTATTGAACTCCACTGGAGACGTAGATACCACGAGCAATCTGACAAGTTGGCATCGTCGCAGGAGTTAATGAGGATCTTTACATATGTATATACCTAGGTAGTCTTTTATATGATTGAATGGTAGACTTCTATCATAGGGGGAAGTTGGAAATCATATGCGTAGCACGTGCATGGCACGTGCACACTACTATAAAACTCCTCCTTTCGAGCGTTCCGCTCCTTAGACTTAATTACACTCATACAATACGAGCTGTGATGTAGGTCTCAAGTTGCTTAGGAAAATAATAAGAGGAGCGCCAGCGACACGAAATTATTTTTCCGGCACCGAGGGGCCGGAGTCAAAGCTCGTGTTAGATATTATACCTTGTCTTACGTATAACTTGCTATCTATTTCTGATATGTATGGTATCCAGGTGTCATCTAAAGTCGCTCTTTTAAGTCTACTAGATTCTAAAGATATTTTGTACTCTAGTATCATGATGTAGAAGTAATATTATATTGTAATCTATAGTTCTTTTAAAGTAAAGTGCGGATTGGTCGATTTGGTCAATTTAATCTACCAAATTTGGTCAATTATCACCTAATTGAGCAAATGACTCGCAACTTCATATTTAACTGATTCTGAATTGATAGAACGATACAGAATTAGCCTCTCCAGATATTAAAAGTATTAAAAGCTCGAGAGCGAGTTTTCCAAAAGGAGGGGTAGTGTTACGAAGTAAGCAAGTATATGGATTACGAAATCAATTAATAAACCAATAGATTGCCTAACGTAGTTTATCACCGGGTCGCCAATATCACCGGGTCGCCACTTTTTATACTATTCAACCATCTCAATTTCAACACGCGATATTTCAACGAATTATCATGGAAACATCATCAAAAGAAGCCCGAATCATCTTAGCTATTGAAGCTATTCGAAAATCTAAAAATCTATCAATTACTAAAGCTGCAAAACTCTATACAGTGCCTCGATCTACATTACGCGATAGAATCAACGGTCGAAGCAATCAAATGGAGACTCGAGCGAATAGTCATAATATTACAGAATTAGAAGAAGAGGTGATTGTTCAATATATACTCGATATGGATTCAAGAGGATTTCCACCTAAATTGAAGAATGTGGAAGATATAGCGAATCACATTCTCGAATCGAGGGGTGCAAAGCGTGTTGGGAAGCTCTGGGTGCATCGATTTGTAAAGCGTCGAATCGAATTAAAGACGCGTTTTAGTCGTGTTTATGACTTTCAAAGAGCTCTCTGCGAAGATCCTAAGCTCATTGAAGAGTGGTTTCGATTGGTTGCGAATATGCGAGCGAAATACGACATTTTGGACTGCGATTTCTACAATTTCGATGAAACAGGCTTTATGATGGGGGTTATATGTGCAGCAATGGTTGTTACTAGTGCTGAGAGACGCGACAGAAGTAAATCTGTACAGCCAGGTAATCGAGAATGGGCTACAGCAATAATATGTGGAAATGGAGAGGGTGACATTATTCCCCCATTTTTAGTGGTTCAGGGACAGGTTCATCTCTCCAATTGGTACACCGAAACGAATCTTCCTGCGGAATGGGCTATTAAACCTACATCTAATGGATGGACAAACAATGAGACAGGTTTAGAATGGTTGAAACACTTCGATAAGCACACTAAGAATCGAAGAAAGGGCAAATATCGAATGTTGGTGCTGGATGGGCATGAAAGCCACGAATCAGTAGCTTTTCAAGTATACTGTAAAGAGAATGATATTATATGTTTACGTTTACCACCGCATTCAAGTCATTTAACTCAACCACTTGATGTTGGCTGTTTTAGCAATCTGAAACGTTCATATGGTGGTCAAATTGATGGATTTATCAAGGCACATATCAATCATATTTCGAAGGTTGAATTCTTTATAGCTTTTAAAGCTGCATACGAGGAATCAATCACCTCTCAGAATATGAAATCAGGATTCCGAGGAACAGGTTTAATACCATTTAATCCTGAAGCTGTACTCTCGAAATTAGATTTTCGAATTCGCACGCCTACCCCCCCCTCTTTCGACCTAGATCAATGGATCTCTCAAACCCCTCACAACCCAACTGAAGCTCTTTCTCAATCAACATTAGTTAAATCTCTAATAACTCGTCATCAATCAAGCTCCACTACACCTATATTTGAGACTGTACTAGCTCTAGCTAAAGGTATAGAGCAATTAGCTCATGAAAACACACTTTTGAATGCGGAGGCTCGTACACTTCGAGCAGCGAATGAGGCATTAAGCAAGTGTCGACGCGCGAAAAAAACCCAATTACGTCAAGGAGGAGTGCTCACTGAACAAGGAGCTCTTGATATATTATCTCAGCAAGAGGTTGATATCCAGATTCAACGCGACGAGCGTCAAAAAGGGGGGAATTCTAATGGGGAAGCATCTTCTAATCGATGTTGTAGTAAATGCGGAAAGACAGGTCATAATGCAAGAACCTGTCAAAATAATGTAATAGATTCTATGTTATTAGATTCTTAATAGTTTCAATCAATTGATTTAGTTGTTGAATAATATGAGTTTGAAAGTGTGAATTGAGGTGAAAGTGGTCCACTCGATGGTATGATCCACTCGATAATAAATCACGTTATATGATCATGTTTAATCTTATTCAAAGACATTTTTTTTTTCACTACAAAATAATGTCTCTCTAACTAATTAACTCGGTATTTGACATTTATTCTTTATTTCACATATCTAGTATGTTATGTGGAATATGATTTCTTAGTTGCGTTTGAAAGAGAATTGTAACGAAGTCACCTACATTCAGGTAAATCACGTGGGGATAACGAAGAAGCCGATGGTCCGTTCGCACGCGATCGGATTTAAGTGATTTACTATGGGAAAAAGGTGGTGGTAAGATCGAAGAGGAACGCAGCCGAAGCCGCTCCGTTAGTGTGCGAGAACATATATACAAAGAGCCTCCCAGAGAGCTGTAGTTCTGTAGCTTTGGATTCTAAGGATGAAGTGAACCCTGTTTATTCAGCTCTCTAAGGCATATCGTTACATTATCTAAAGCTCACTATACGATCGCGCGGCCATCTGGTGGCCGTCCAAATAATACCTTATAATCCTAATCCCCTCTTGAGTAAATCAATTTGATTACCACTAATAGGAAGAAGATCTATTCCGAGTTTTACTCGACGAAGATATCCCCCTTCATAGCAGCAAACGCCATTAGTACCTCTATCATGTCGAGCACCACTCCTATAGGGTAAGACCCGTTTCAAGGAACCAAGTTACCCCGCTCTCCCATTACTCAACTTCATATGGAGCCAGAGCAAGCCGAGGGACTTCCACTCCTCGGAGAAGGTGTCAACACTGGTAGCAGAGAAAAAGGCAAGGGTCGAGATACCATGCCGCAACCGCCCGCCGAAGATAAATTTGAAACTCTCAGATTGCTACAACCACTCGCTGCATCAGTGCAGGAGCTTCATGGCCGCATCTCTGATCTCGAGGTCGGGGCGACAGCGAGCAGGCACTCCTCAAGCCCAGCTTTGCAACCTTAAGACGCACCTGACGAGGTGCGCGGACACAGCCGTCCTGAGGTCCTCATTCCATCTATCGAGCGCGGTTCCAACCCCTCCGAAAAACTGAAGAAACCACGCCACAGGCGCAGGAATAACCAAAAAGACAACCTTCGGAATCTATATCGAGCAACGATGACCGCCTAAAGGGGACCCGCTTTGGGCAGGAGACTCACTCACCCCGACGTTCGTCGCAGCGCCGCTCCACTACGGCAGCGACGGGTCGTCCCTACTTACTTCCCCAAGCCCACCAATCTTACATCGAAATTGAACGATGGGATGGAGCCTAAAGCCAACTTATGGTTACTATTGGTTTCAGAGCGGTTGGAGCTTTACGAAAGCTCGCTCACCTCCGAATCGCAAAGACGATCTTACGTAGTAGACCAGACAGAAGGGGAAACTCAAGAGCACATCCTTGCATTGTACATGCAAATACCCAAGTTGACTGGCCAAGAGCTAGCTTATCAACTTGCCGCCATCTACCGTAACCCCGCAGAGGTAGATCACGCTCGCACCGAATATGAGCACTGGGTGATGCCCAATACGACCCAACGAGGTAATTTTATAGTATGGTACCGGAAATTCCGACTACTGACTACCCAAGCCGAGGTTACGAATCAACAAACCCTTCTCCGAGATCTGGATAGAAAGATTTCGGACTTCTTGGCTCGGGCCGTAGCACTTCACCACAAACCTTGCACCACTGTCGGCGCACTAGCTGATAAGCTCACCGAAATTGACGAACTTGAGGTTTCGATTCGAGAGCGCAACCGCTATAGGCCAGCTAGAGAGGTCGCAAAGAAACCAGGTGCAAGTTCGAATTCGCACCAATTGACAAGTAACATCCCTCGCTCGGGAACCGAAACCCCCTCACCAGATCAAAGTTTACATCGATCATAAAGCACTTGAATATGTCATGTCTACAAAGTCATTGAATGCTCGGCAAGCACGGTGGGCAGAGGCCCTGGCTAACTACAACTTTCTTATTATGTACCGCTCTGGTAAAGACAACTTTCTCGCCGATGCACTCACCCGTCACACCGACGAATTGGATCCGCAGAACCATACGGAAAAGAACCGCCTTCAGCAGTTGATCAAGAATGATCGAATTGACACCCAGATTCTAAGCGAAACCCTACGAATGCATCACTCAGACGAAATCTCGATTGCCAATATAGATATATAAGGGCTGTTGCACCTAGATTCAATTTGATCAATCGTATCATTGAAGCAAATAAGACCTCGAACAGCCTCTCAGCATTGAGAACGCAAGCTGCCCAAGGTCATAAACATATATCTCTTCTGAAGGGTTTGCTATTATATGAGAACCGCCTGATGGTGCCGGACGTTGACAACCTACGGACTTACCTAATTCGAAAGATTTATAATTCTGTATCGACAGCTCACCCTGGAGTAGGCAAGACCTACCTCTCAATGTCTGAATAGTTCTATTGGCCGAGAATGTAGGGAACAATTGCTCAATACTTATGAAACTGTCATACCTGCAAGCGCAGCGCCATACTGCACGATCGAAACCCTAGCTTTCTACATCCTCTTCCTACCCTCACTCGAGCATAACAATACGTCACTATGGATTATTGTAGCTTCAATAAAGACAAGCACGGATATGATAATATATTCGTCACCATCGACCGACTTACTAAGCAAGCAACCTCCATGCCTTATTACAAGACAATTGATGCTCGAGAAGAAAGCACCAAAAACCCTATTATTTAGATTCTCGTAGCTTAATAGCGATACAGATCTCACCTAGTATCTTACTTCGGACCTTAAAACGTCACCGCACCTTCTGCGAGATTTCCATCTGGAAAACCCTACGAAACCTGGCCCTCCTAACCAATTACTCAGCTGGATAAAGCTCGCCTATGAAACAAAGAGATAAAGAAACGTTTCTAGCCTCAAGCCCACTCTGAATTCATCGAATAAAAGAGTAAAATCTGAAAGAATCACACCCCAGGCCGGCTCGGCATATTCTAACCATTTTGAATCAATCAGATCAATTGAACATAGTCGATTACATTAACCCCGTCACGCCGTCACACCGCCATGGTAGCCAACTCGGTTGCCTTGATCAAATTGGTCAAATTGGCCAATTGATCTGGTCGATTTGACGCATTTGGTCAATTTCTAGTAAATTGCCCAAGACAACCACCACGACTTATTTCATTAAATCTGAATTGAGAGATCGATTCAGAATTAGTAGAAGTAGCCTTTCCAGCTTAGGTAGTGTAAATAAAGAAGCTCGAGGGCGAGCTCTTCCGAAGGGGAGGGTAGTGTCACGAGTCACCCACATTCAGGTAAATCACGTGGGATAACGAAGAAGCTGATGGTCCGTTCGCACGCGATCGGATTTAGGTGATTTACTATGGGAAAAAGGTGGTGGTAAGATCGAATAAGAACGCAGCCGAAGCCGCTCCGTTAGTGTGCGAGAACATGTATATAAAGGGCCTCCCCGAGAGCTGTAGCTCTGTAGCTTTAGATTCTAAGGATGAAGTGAACCCTATTTATTCAGCTCTTTAAGATATAGCGTCACACTTTTCAAACTCATAATCCTGATGAGTCTTACCGCTTGTGTGTATACTTTTCTTATACAAGCCGAAGTTAGAGTAAGGTTTATAATAATATCGAAAAACCGAACAACGTTATTAAGTCAATTAAGGAAAATCTAAATAAATTCTTCGATTTTATTTACCCAGCAGCTGTATTTATCGCAGTGAGCACAATAACCCACACCTATTTCCAATAAATCTTCGCTAAGGGCTGAGAACTTGGCCAGTGGGACACAGTAGGAGTCGGTGGAACAACAGAGAACGAAGGTCCACATGGGGGAATTGGGTTTTATTACAATGTAGAGCTTCTTGCTCAATACAACCATTAGTTTCATACTATATTTATAAGAATTACAACCAGTTCCAACCTTTTCGAATTCCTACTTGAAGTCTAGCCTAAACCACCTCGAGAACCTAGAGTCCTTTCACGTAATCTAGATGGCAAGCCTCCTAGCATGAGCTGCTTGGCTAGTGGTCGAGTCTGTATAAAACCGCGACCAAAGCTACTGTGTTGAACAGTTTAAACTGTTGTACTTAGATATAAGCTATTATATTTACCAATGAAGATTATGGGTAGACAATTCCAAAATCTAGCCGTCATTGGTAGTAGGTAAAGACGATGTATCTACCCCATGTAGCCTAGTGGATGCCTTATGGAAATCTGTATGTTATTCCCGCTCATTGGCAGCACCTCTCCAATTCCTCGTCCGGCGTTCAAGGAAAAATTATGGAGCGTGGAGAAATCACTCGCGTGAACAGAAATAGGGGAACATTCTGTAAGAGCTTGCATTATCTAAATTTAATAATGCGAAGAAGACGATCGAGTTTTACGGATGTTATGGTTTTGGATCGGTATCTTGAATGCTGTGAATAAATCCACCTTGTATATACTTATATATAATGCCTCACCCCTACATCCATGCTTCCTCGACACGACACCACTTCACCCCTCATACTCAGTATATCTGAGTCGTTGCACCTACTAATGAAGCCTCAAACCGAAATTCTTTCGGAATTGTTAATGCCTTGCTCAAAAGGTCCAACTGCTTAATCAGACTTTAGAACAGTCTTTAGAGCAGCCTTTCCTTCTCTGATGTTCAGCGATGGCATAAACCCATTCCTTGATGAATTTATATAAGAATAAAAACCCAAGCCAAAGAACCAAAATCGCTACTACAGAAATACAAATGACACTAAACCATTGACAAAATTGCTCAAAAGATTTCCACTGCTTGGTTACATCAAAGTCAATGGCCATAGAAACTTGCATCGCACCTAGCACCACTGAAAGTATCGCAAATAGGAAAAGTAAAGGCCCATAGAATGAAGCAAAATAATCAGAGTACTGCGCACGAACACGATGGAAGCTGAACTTCCTTAAGAAGATTTTCGAATAGAGGTTGAGTCGCGTAAGCCGAATTTCACCGTAGGCATAGCGTCCAGCGACATCGACATCAAGAAGGTTTTCCAAAGGTGCGATAAAGTCGCAGAATTTCAAAAACGTAACATCAGGAGGTATCAATTGAAGCTTATCATCGATAGCCATACGAAAATCTGATTCATATTTGATGAGATAGATGTATGTTCTGAGATATCCTAGAACTGATTTTTGTAGAGCAATCTGCTCTGGTGAAGAGTGGCGGTTGATGCAAAGATAAGCCTCCCAAAAATAATGGGATAGAAGGTATTGTGGAAGTGGTTTGATGAATATGCGATCGTGATGCCAGACTAAGTGTAATCGTGGGTCTTCAGTGATAACGATATCGCGACCTTTGAGCTTTTGGCGATGTAGTGGAGAGATGCTTCTGCTGTCATGCTTTGACATCATCCATAGATACGGAGAGATTTCATCTAGGTCCTTCAAAAGAAACTCTTGCTTGAGAAAATCATTGACTTTTGCACGCTGATTAATATGAATGCGTGGTTGCCCTGGTAGACGAATTGTGGATATCACAGGGGCTGTTGAAGTGGCTATGATATCAAGCTCACTATTAAGCTGATCAGCCTTCGCAAAGGGCGGCGCTTGCATTGGAGTGATATTGAAGCGATCGAGGGCTTTGTTTGATCTCGGAAAATGCAGATTATCATTATTCTGGTGATAAGAGAAAATGATTAAATAACACTCAAGGAGTGGTGTGACCAGAGGTAGTATTGGAACAACCATTTGTACACGTGGAAAGCAGAAGCACCGCTAAAGAGCCTCAGCTGAATGTTCATATGCATCGTAAGGCCATCCATCGTCTTATCAGCGCAGGCTGTTGCCCCTTCGCATCCAATCAATTTTTGCTCAGCCATAGGCGCTTTTAAGGATAAATTGATGTGTTTGCCCTGAGCCAATTAATTCTATTGCCCTGTCACCACAACGATAACGCTCGTTAAAACCACACGTAGATGGGATTTCAGATGGTTCTATTAAGACAAATCCACCCCCTCATCGATTTACACAATTAATGCTTCTTTTATTCTTTCACAAATCCATACAATTAACAATCCTCTTATCAAAACTCCAACTCACAATAATGGATATCAAACCAACCAAAGAGCTTTTATATGCAATGGCTGTTGTCATCGTTACCATTGTCTATTTCGCATTTACAATGGCTCCAACGGCGAAAACTACGAAGGTTATAGAACCCACAAAGACCACAAAGATAAATCCGCTGCCTAAAAAGCTCAAATGTTTTCGTATCCGAGGGATACCGATCGAAACAACGAAAAAATCTTTGGAAGAAGAGCTAATGAGATGCCTGCCAACATATGGGTCTGATTGCTCTATCACTCTTGCACGTTCATCTTCTACCAGACTGATGGCAACGCTAAATTCGTTCGAAACCCCGAACTTGTCTTATACTATTGATCATGATTTCCTCGGAGTTACACCACTCTTTGAAGGCGATGAACCATTTGTAGAGTAAGTCAAGTGTAATTGGTTTCAGGAACGATGATGATTAATATATGGCAGCATCGTTTTTGTCCCAGGCCTAGGTAGCCATCCGATCGGTTCGTTCAAAGCAAAACACAAAGACTATGTTTGGATTCGAGATTCTCTTCCTACAGATATATCATCTGCTCGAATCCTGGCTTATGGATACGATACATCAATTCTGGATAGAAATGCAAAACAATCTATTTCTGATTTAGCAAAAGCATTTCTCAGTTCTGTTATAGCGTTTCGTTCGGCCACCAAGGTTATAATCACAATTACATTCAGACATCTTTATATGCTAATGATGAATTTGTAGGCGAGCCAAAGACCCCTCATTTTTGTAGCTCATAGCTTGGGAGGTCTGCTAGTTAAGGAAGTCTGTCTCCTATATTTCTCGCTGAAGTTTTGCAAACTAATAGTTGTACTTTAGGCTTTATATATAGCTATGATAAGCGGTAAAAATCCCGACAATGTTGATTTCTTCAAATCGTCTTACGGCTTAATGTTCTTTGGGGTTCCTAATTTGGGCCTTAACAACAAGGCCCTCATGCAGATCGTAGCTGGAGGTCTCAACGAACAAATGATCAAGGATCTTCAGGTGGCCGATGAAGATCATGAACCAACTCAGTTTTTAAGCACGATCAAACAAAACTTTAAGCAATGCTGTAAGAGAGGACAATTTCAGATAAGATCTTACTACGAACAGAAGGAAACCCAGATGGTTAGAAAGGTATATTCAAATTCTCATCTAATGCAAAACTGTTACTGATTTCGTTTTATAGTTGGACAATGGATCGTTAGTAAAGGATGGACCACTTTGCTTTATGGTTTCGAAGAGTTCGGCTTGTCAAATCGGTATTGATGACAACTTTTGCTACGAAGAGGGACTTCTTAGAGATCACTCAGATCTGGTCAAATTTTCTGATCAGTCTGACGTTGATTATATAAAGGTACTTCACACGTTGAAAGGTCTTGTCGATAGAGCGCCTAATATTATTGAAGCAAGGTTTGCTTCAATCAAAAGTGCGTAGTGCCTAATTTATATACAATTAGAATGACAAGTCTAATTATTCAAAGAACTCTCCTCGGCTGAAAAGCGCCATTGGGATGACCTAAATATTCCCCCTTATGGAAATTTCAAAGAAACCAAGAAAGTGCGAACGGCGGTCGAGGGAACTCTGCAATGGTTGGTTACTGATCAGCCCTTAGAGTTCCAGGATCATCCTGAAAGACTTCAAAAAAGCGACTTTATCGAATGGCGAGACTCTAATCAATCATGCGTCTTGCTAATCACTGGAACTCCTGGGCAGGGAAAGTCTGTTCTATCCAACTTCGTGATAGATCATTTGCAAGAACAACAAAAGCCTCAAAATAAGATTATTTATTACTTTTGTAATATCAAGAATGAGGAAAGTTCCCGAACAGCATCATCCATTCTCCGATCTTTCATTGTTCAACTCTGTGAGGACCAGCGATTATATCACAAGCTTCCAAATCGCTTTCAAAATAAGGATGAGAAGGAATTTTTTACAGACTCCTTTGACAATCTTTGGAGGATCTTCCTCGATTTGATTTCAACAGACATATATAATCGGATTTATTGTATCATTGATGGACTCGATGTTTATGGTACAGAAATGAAGAGTCTTCTTGAATATTTAAACGAACACCTTAAGACAATTCGCATCGGAGAACCATTTCTGAAATTACTTTGTACAAGTAGGCCGGAAGAATTTGTAGTGGATATTGCATTTTCTCCTTCGAAAACTCTTTGTGCTTCGGAGGAGGACTTGACGACATTTATTAAATCGGAGCTACGTTCATTTAGAACAAAATTCACCGATGACATGAAAGGGTACATTTTGAAAGCTGCCAAAGAGAAAGCAGGTACGACATTTCTTTGGATAAGTATACTCCTTCGCGAGATTCAAGGCTTGAGGTTACCCTCTCGCAAAGACGTTGAGAAGAAAATGAAACAATTGCCTCTAGAGATCAACGATTTGTACAAAAGCCTTCTTCAGAAAGTGTTAGGAAGCCCAAAGGATATAGCAATATTAACCTGGATAACATATGCAGCACGTCCACTTAGCTTTAAGGAATTAGAGGTTGCCCTCGCCATTGGCATGACTGAAAACGCGACAAGCTGGAAAAACTGCAAAGAGGAGAAAATCGTATTGAATGCTGAGGTTATCCAAACGAGTCTAGGTAGCTTGATAGATGTCATTGGCCCGAACCCTTTTCTAATCCATCAAACATTACGCGATTTTCTGAAAAGTTCAGGCATATTGGAAAAAGCAGAGATATTGAATCAATTTGAACGACCGGGAATGCTCCTCGCCAATACCTGTATATCTTATCTGAATTTCGACGACATTGCGGAAGCTAAGAGATTAAAAATGCTAGATGAGATGTCCTTGCATTCCTACGCTGCAGAGTTCTGGTATGAACATATCGATACATTAAACGAAGCACAAAATAACTTTGAACAATTGAAGTGTCTTTCGAGTGCAAAAGGTCAGGCGATCTGGTTGCCCAGTAACACACGTTATAGTTCGCGATATGGCGAAATTCCAGTATCGATTTGGACTCTTGCGATTATAATTAACAAGGAATGGTTCGCAAGGCTCCTTACAAATACGATCCCGAGCAGAATAACAGAGGAATTAGGCGATCATTACATCCTCCCTGCTGCTGAATCAAGTAT
The DNA here is from genome assembly GCF_000143535.2 of Botrytis cinerea B05.10. NCBI lineage: Eukaryota > Fungi > Ascomycota > Leotiomycetes > Helotiales > Sclerotiniaceae > Botrytis > Botrytis cinerea. Next base: position 1,720,944 of record NC_037319.1, on the reverse strand, counting down.
CAATGTGTTTCGAGAATTGTTAAATGGGCTATATTCAGCGAGAGTATCAATAACAAAGGAAGTGATAGAAGCAGCAGCAAGAAATAATGAGAGTGGGGAGGAAGTGCTGGAGTTATTGTTTGAGGAACGAGGGGCAGAAGTGATGATTACAGAAGAGGTGATGAAAGCAGTAGTAGGGAATTGGAGTAGTGGAAAAGAGATAATGAAGCTTTTGTTTGAGAAACGAGGGGCAGAAGTAATAATTACAGAAGAAGTGGTGAAAGCAGCAGTAGGGAATAGGGGTAGTGGAAAAGAGATAATGATGCTTTTGCTTGAGAAACGAGGGGCAGAAGTAATGATTACAGAAGAAGTGATGAAAGCAGCAGTAGGGAATTGGGTTAGTGGAAAAGAGGTTATGATGCTTTTGCTTGAGGAACAAGGGGCAGAAGTAATGATTACAGAAGAAGTGGTGAAAGCAGTAGCAGGGAATTGGAATAGTGGAAAAGAAGTGATGATGCTTTTGCTAGAGAAACGAGGAGCAGAAGTAATAATTACAGAAGAAGTGGTAAAAGCAGCAGCAGGGAATTGGTATGGAAAAGAGATAATGATGCTTTTGCTTGAGAAACGAGGGGCAGAAGTAATGATTACAGAAGAAGTGGTAAAAGCAGCAGCAGGGAATTGGAATAGTGGAAAAGAGGTGATGATGCTTTTGCTAGAGAAACGAGGAGCAGAAGTAGCTATTACGAAAGAGGTGGTGGAGCTAATAACAGGTCGGTTTGACAAAGAGGTGATGATGCTTTTGCTTGAGAAACGAGGGGCAGAAGTAATGATTACAGAAGAAGTGGTGAAAGCAGCAGCAGGGAATGGGGGTAGTGGAAAAGAGATAATGATGCTTTTGCTTGAGAAACGAGGGGCAGAAGTAATGATTACAGAAGAAGTGGTGAAAGCAGCAGCAGGGAATAGGGATAGTGGAAAAGAGGTGATGATGTTTTTGTTTGAGGAACGAGGGGCAGAAGTAATGATTACAGAAGAAGTAGTGAAAGCAGCAGCAGGGAATTGGCATGGAAAAGAGATAATGATGCTTTTGCTTGAGAAACGAGGGGCAGAAGTAATGATTACAGAAGAAGTGGTGAAAGCAGCAGCAGGGAATAAGAGGAGTGGAAAAGAAATGATGATGCTTTTGCTTGAAAAACGAGGGGCAGAAGTGGTAATTACAGAAGAGGTAGTAGAGCTAATAGCAGATCGATTTGACGAAAAGGTGATAACACTTTTGTTTGAGAAACAAAAGGCAGATATAGCAATCACTAAAGAGGTGATCAAGGCCGCCGCTACGAATGTATAAGAACCAGTTCTAAACGATATGGATTTTGTAAGATTGTGGATACGTTAAATGCTTGGAAATAAACTCAAAGCTTCTTAGTATCTTCCTTTTCCACGTTTTAGTCCCTTCCTAATTGTCAGAGTCTGTTTGAGAGTATATCGATAATTGGTATTATTCACAATCTATGTGCTTTATTTGTAAAGATCAAGATAGGATTATTGTAGCCATAGAGAGGTACTGACGAGCACTTAATACATGAGTTCCTGAATTTATACTCTAACTACAGAAGGTATGATCTATCGGCTAAATACAGAGTTTTCGACATGCGTTACAGTAGAAGCTGGAAGTAAGCTATGGCGATCATAATATTTTTTGAGTCGTACACCAGATGGTGCTAAGGGTATCAAAGATATGTATTTTAATTTACAAAATATTCAGTTAGACTATTAAACCTGGAGTATCGTATTAAGATTCATGTGACGAATCATCGCGGATTAGAGTCACATGTTATTTTGATCACAAGACGCTCTTCCTCAAATATTTGCTAAGCGAATATTTGAGGAAGAGCACGCACTGATAAACTATGTTATAGAAGATATTATTTGTCAGTTCAATTTACCAACAAACTATACAATCTGTGGTTATTGTTTTATATTGCTGAAATGTGAGATCCATAATCTTTATGTGTTTTGATAGGCTTTTAAATTTCGAAATACTTTCTGAAGAAAAAGAAATTCTGCTAATAAATCGCTTAAATAATCTTACACCATTCAATTGGCCAGTGTGTTCTATTAACATGCGCCTACCTTCTGGCTGTCATTACACGTTATTGTAGATCAAATAAATACAATCTCGCTTGCTCATTCCTTCATGCTTATGCAGGCTTTCAGAACCATATATATATCGATAGGCATAGGTTTTCTAGCCACGATTATCGCTGGGTTTAACATGGCCTCCGTTCAGTTCCCCGCTCGGCAGTGCTTGACATGTGCTTCAAAGGGAGCAATATGTGATGGAGGATTCCCTATTTGTAGGTCTGAGCTACGATAGTATTGCAAGAGTTGTTTACTAATAGGTTGGTAGGCTCTTCATGCCTCTCGTTAAAAGAGACTTGTAAGAAGCCAGAAATTGAAATCGAGGTGCCATGGCAGAAATCTCCTACCTCTCAATCTTGCGAGGTCCCGTCTCATGATCCCAACCATAATGACGCAGTTTTCACGGAAGATTTCATCAAAGAACAACATGGAGAGTTTATACGTGGCATTACGCAAGTTTATGAAACTCTTCGTTATATGGAATATATTGAAGAATCTGAAATCAGGCGGCCTCCTCATCAAAACCTTCCCAAGGAGGAGTTCGTCACGATTGAATTAGAGCCTGAAGTTATTGCTCTTCTCCGACATCTTCCGTTTCTCGAAATTGATGATGAGATATCATATGGCACCCTTCCTTACAACTATTTAAATAATGTTTCCGAAGCACGCGAAGTCCTCTGGAAAGGTGAATACGATCTTGCACCATGGGCTGTCCGCCTTGGTTCCTACAAAGTCACCCCGAGTATATTTGGACGAACCATAATTTACGATATTCGCACAAAACACATTATCCAGTGGCCTAATAATTCACCAGGCTATACAAACACTTATCTAGACTTGTCATCTGTTCCTGCAAAAGTTATGCTAGATCAATGGATAGAATACCTCCGAGATCTAAAAGAAATGCCATGGTCCAATGGAAGATCCCGTCACGTGGAATCGGAGCCCCCAGCACCTCCATCTGGTTATGACGATTATATTGCCAATGGGTATAATATTTTGGATCCAACACCCGACGCAGATCAATACTTGCTCGATGGTTATAACAAGAGAGCTGCACAGAAAAAATTATTCGTTGAACATGGTTGGCCAGATGATTTTAGGTTCGAAGAGTTCAGAATTGCAAAACAGAAGTTCCACAAGGAAGATAGGAAGCTTAGGATGGTGGCCCAAAAGCTCATGCACACTGGCCCGTACGATGGAAAAGCGGAAGAGATGGCAGAAGCAAAGGCAGAACACTCAAAGTTCTTGGAAGAATCTGCTGGATTGAGAGCAACTATTAAAGTTAGTCGGTAGTAGTTACAATGTTCGGGTACAGTTAGTTTAATGGAGTGCTCGAGCTCCTTGTCATACCTCAATCGTTGTGCATATTAAAATCTTATTCCACAGTATTCATTATCATCTACGATACAAAAATCTACATTCCTCAACTGTCTCTATGGTTGCGAATGATAGCCACTTCCGGGTTGCGACCTAGCACTCGCAAGCAAAGCTGTTGGTTGCGTTGCATGTGCATTAGAAGAAGCAGTTGCGATTACCGGTGATGATTCTACTCTAGATATACTTGTCTGGGCGATTACTTCAGTCTTGAACTTTTCGAACTGACTCCTAATTTCCGCAATCTCCTCAAGACAATTTTCGCTGCCGCATTTGGTATACCCGAGATATTTTTCCATCTCCTCTGGAGTTGGGAGACGTGTCGAATTTATCTCTCTCATAACAATGACACTATCTTCCTCGTCAAAATTTAGCATCTGGGACAGATCATGTCTAGTGGGTAGGGTTAGACCTTGGGTATATACTGAACTAGGCTCGTCCTCGTAGATGGCCGGGTCGATGCAGTAGGCCGTACGTGCGTAATACGCATCCTGTGTAAACAATGCGTATCCAGGGTCGTTTAGCCGGTACGACATGACCTGTGGCCAACATGGATTATGTGTTAAATAGACTGGATCACCCTGTGGTGGCAGAAACCGTGGGTGACGAAATGGCCGCTTCGTCAGTACAAGAAAATATTTGATAATTTTATAATGTATTGAAGAAAGCGTTTTTAAAGTATTGATTAGGGGGCTTTTTCTTTCGTAAACGATTAGAAATCTTTACTCCAAAGGGACTTGGTGAATTTCTTGAATTTGAAAGCTAATTCTAACTTTTAATCTAAGAATCACTAGGATATTTACTTGTTTTGAATTCGATTAGTAATTGAATTCGATATGAATATATAGATTAGAGCTATGCAGTATTTGTACTTTTATAGTACATTCTGTATGGTATAGTACAGTGGTAAAGCTTCTGATTGAAGAATAAATTGGAAGTGATGTGAATGATTTACTCCTCACTCCTCTTCCCCTTTAAGCTTTCGGCTAATGCCTTTCACTCACCTTATAGCTCTTACGCTCGCTCCCCTTCCGTCCACCTTTCCTACAACTCTAATATTCGTCAAATTCTGAAATCTCTAAGGCCCTTCAGGGCCCCCATTTTCTTTTTTTCTATTAAAAGTCAATACTAAACGGATCCCGTTTAGAGCCGCGAATATTCGTCAATAACGAAGAGAATATATCATAAACATAATGTACATATTAAAATTTGTATAGGGATTTATATTGAATTTCTTTTCATTTAAAGTATTAACTTGGCCACCACAGGGTAACATTTTTGTATGGCGAGGCTGATCAGAGTTCTTTCACACCCAAGGTAGTGGAAATGATGATCAAGGGTGCACAAATGATGAATCTGAACGCTTTTGCGTTGTGGAAAGTCTCAAGGAGGGTGGCCACTGCTTCATGGTCAGTCATCCAGAATGGACGGCGGAAGCCTTGAGAAGAGCTGCAGGAGAGAAATTTTGAGTAACCGCAGATATGCGTTGCAAGCATTTCGCTGGATATTTGTTTGACGTTTTCTGCCACAGTAGTTGCAAATATTGATACCCAATTGAATTTGATCACTTTTTCAGTTACATTACATATGCTCTGATGTTATAAAACCAGCCTAGTGGATCTGACTCAGCACTTCCAGATTAGGTACTACGCCGGCAACCGATATATCTTCTGCTTCAGCGCGCATCCGGATGCATTAGCTTTTGCGTGAGTATTAGATCCAGGCCAACTCAGAATTTTCCTCGACGAATGTATAAAGTACAGACTAATGACCTTTTTGCTTCGACCATAAACTCCGAGTAACAATCTTGCATATCTCTTTTGAAATTTCCGTTCATCAAACAACATGGCTGATACTCCTGGTGCAAAGCCAGCCTACATGCTGTCTCGAGGGCTCAATTCCAATGGAAGGTCTGTCCACCTCCGCTACCTTCATTTCTAATCCATTGCTGCTAAGGCGGGTACTCCCTCTGTATGATTATATGATCGATATCCTAATAGTAATTATCTTCCGTTTCAATCATGTTAGAATATTGAAACTATAATATCCTAATATTTATTACCTCTCTTCTATATTACCTATTTCATTCTTTTATATTTCTTCTATATTTTCTATCTTCCTCCTTACATTTCTCATTCCTTTTCCAGACCATTCATTATTTTAAATATTTATCTTTCATTCTTCATCATATATAGAAAATGACACAAACCCTTTCTCTTGATGAAAGTAGACCTCGAAGACAATAATACTAATAAGAAAACAATTCAATTTCTAATCATATTTTCACTCGCTTAGACGTACTACTATCAGTTTCCAATCTTTTTCGAGAAACAGGCTTCCTGCCCGGCTTGCCAAACTCCGCTAATACGTAAGTAATAAAAACACTTTTTTGTTTAAAATAGGCGCCTTTATTATATGCAGCATCTAGAGCAACAATACGAGCAGCTTGACCAAGCTTTGTAAAATGCTCTAATAGTGCCGAACTTATCTCAGTACTATAGCTTATTTTATTAGCCCATTGAATTTGTTCTACTATATCTCGAATAAGCCATGAATTTCTCTTTTCCCATAATCCAGAAGTATTATCAGAATCAGAATCAGAATCCAATGGATCGTAGAAAAATAAAGCAGAGCACCAAAGTAAAGTAATATCGAATAAATCTGCGTCCGATGTACGAATGCAATTGCCAAGAATTGAGAACTTAGTAACTAAACGCGTGTGGTGATGAACATTGAAGTTTATCGGTAATACTGTTTCTATCCATTTCTCCAATTTTGAGCTAAGCATCCGTGACACCTGTGACGCTTCTAAATCATAATCGAATTGCTCATTTGATTCTCGAGAGTTGTTGGCAAACTGTTCCTTGGCAAGCTCTTCCTCATCTGAATCCACATCGAAGTCTATTCTCATGTGTTTTTCGGCATCGTCCAAGTTCACTTCGCTGTCTGATGACTCTTCACAGCCAGAGAAAATGCCATGTACGGATATAGAGTTGGATCTAGTTGGAAACCGAGGCGGCGTTTCTTCAATCGCTGCTTCGATAGTATTGATTAATGGTGTGTCCTGTTCGAAAATGATTGGTGGTGACAGGGGAACCTGCACTTCTGGAGATAGCTGAGGAGGATTCTTAGTGTATGATGGTAGTAGTGATACTGGGTAAAGTCTGCTCCATTCCACTAATTCAGGCGTTTGCCCAACATATATTTCCTTTACATTGGTTTTGTGTATGTCGGTAGGAGTACCAGTATTGCTTAAGCGATTACGAACTTCTTCCAAGCCCACCAGTGCATAATCATTCGGCTTGATATACACAGTGAAGGTTTTCGTATCGGATAGAGATTCAAAGCCACGGATCAACCCTTTTGAAGTGTAATTCCGAGGCTTAATAGTAGTAGTATTCTTCTTCTTCTTTGTAATAATAAACCCTTTTGTAATTAGATCGAATTGTAAACAAATAACATGCATTGAATCGCTGATTTCGGCATCGTGAATAGCAGAAGCATCAAGGTGAGATAAATTTTCGATATTCGATATCAAACAAGGCTTATTAGTAGTATCTGAGAAGTTGGTATCAGGAGGAACAACCAATAATATCTCTATTTTCTGCTTAGTACCTCCAAGTATAACAGATACTTCAAGGGAAAAGTGAATATGAAGATGCCCTTCTTCATCATAATATATAGCTATGAAAAAGTTGAGGTTCTGCCCATTACACCTCAAACGAGAACCTAGTATACAAGGTGTACCCGAGTCATCTTCCCATTTTATAAACACTCTTTCGCGAAGGATGAGTTTAAGTTTGAGTTTCTCGATTAAAATCCCAGTTGCATTCGACATAATTTGCTCCTATAAATATGATTAGCAATAGATATAATAAAAGAACGATCATATTGGAAACAATATTAGCCCACACTTTAGATGTGATTCCCAACCCACCCAGGCTATAGAGCAGCCTTGACTCTTGTACACGATGAGGGGTGAAAGTGGTTCACAAAACCTGATATATAAGTTGTGTTATAGTTGGAGTTGTTCTAAGCAACAGATATTGAAAAGACTACCACTAGAAGGACGGTTTTATGCAACAGATGTTGAAAAGACTATCACTAAAAGGGCGGTTTTATGCAACAGGTGTTGAAAAGACTACCAATAAAAGGGCGGTTTTATGCAACAGATGTTGAAAAGACTATCACTAGAAGGGCGGTTTTATACAACAGATGTTGAAAAGACTACCACTAAAAGGACGGTTTTATGCAACAGATATTGAAAAGACTACCACTAGAAGGACGGTTCTATACAACAGGTGTTGAGAAAACTACCACTAAAAGGACGGTTCTATACAGCAGACGTTGAAAAAACTACCACTAAAAGGACGGTTCTATACAACAGACGTTGAAAAAACTATCACTAGAAGGGCGGTTCTATGCAACAGATGTTGAAAAAACTATCACTAGAAGGGCGGTTCTATGCAACAGATGCTGGAAAACACAACTCTTGTATACAACACACTATAGGAGAGGATTTGATTTGTAATAGATATTCTGCGATGGTGATGGGTGATGGGTGATGAGTGATGGTCGATGGTCGGTGGCGATGGTCGATGGTGATGGGCGATGGTGATGGTGATGGGCGACGGTGATGGTGATGGGTGACGGTGATGGTGATGGGTGATGGGTGATGGTGATGGGCGACGGTGATGGTGATGGGTGATGGGTGATGGTGATGGGCGACGGTGATGGTGATGGGCGACGGCGATAGGTGATGGTGATGGAAGTGAAGAAACAACGATAAGATGAAATTAGAGATAGAAGGGTGGAGAGATGACTAACGTAGATTAATGAACTTTTTAGTAAGCATACCAATAACCGAGGCTAAATGAGAGAACCATGAACAAGTCATACAATAGTGCAGGCAATAATCAGGCACACATTTTTTCCTGTCACACCAAACGCGGAAATTGACCACGGGCCACTTAAGCTCTCATCATAAACGCGTAACCTGGTCAGGGCGCGGAAGCATCACGTGTTGCTGACGAGCCCACACTTGCGAGTGAGGTTTACTGATTTCCCTCGCCTCTTTCAATGTTGTCTATAAGAACAATCTCAAGTCAATATTTCAATGTGCAATATCATAACCCCCTCTATCTCTAATAGGCAGAATGAACCGATCGAGGATAGATTAACAACGGATGACAGTTGGGAATTTCACAACCTCCCCATCAGTCACAGAGTTCAAGAGACGAATCCTCTGTTCTGTTAGAAGCTCACACGGGCTACCTGGTATTCCTATTACGAAAATGTTGCGCATTTGAAGACATATGCTTCATCTTTCTGGGCTTTCCGCTTCTGTTCGTGGATAATAAGGACAGCAGCCAGCGAGGGTGGTCGATTCAGACCTGGAGCTGTGGGATGTGGGATTGCTCCCTCCACAAAATCATATGTGTGGTGATCGCCAAATTCACAACGAATATTTGCTACCAGTGTATATTAAGATATGAAACTAACGGGTGGTTTGCTATCTATGGTATTGCATACCGATTCAAAGCGCAAGTATCCATAAATGATACTGCTTGTTGGCTTGTTGCCTAGGATTCAAACTCGTCAATTTCTTTAATTGGATGTCGAGTATATCATGGAGGCCGGAAAAGCACATATATCGCTATTTGTTCCCATTCCATGGAGGCATAAGCAATGCATCTTGCGAATTTTAGTAATTTGCGCCTCAGAGATGCGTGGAGATTTTGATGGTAATGGGCAGTGCAGTATGTAGCACCTTACCTTTTGACACATTTGCGGATACTCGGGGCGGAATTTTTTCTGCTTTGGATGGCTTTGCAATGCAGTCGTGCTTTATATTGTAGCGATATATCTTAAGAAATTACTTAGAAGAGGGTTGCGAAAGATATACAGCAAGCATAGAAAGAAGAAGGGAAAATGCGGATTTCAAAAGTGGCACCTGTCTGGACTCCACCTCTATATGTATGTCAATATTGATTCAAACGTCAGGGATATCTCTTGTTACATGTTAATATGTACTTTGTGGTTTAAGCTACAACAACTGTGCCACAGGAATACGTCTTAGAATATACGCCACTAACAGTTTGATTTCCTTTTAGAAGGTACTTTTGGTAGAGATGTTTTTTTTTTCTTTTTTCAATTCTCTCAATACTTTTATAACTCACTAATAACAAGTTCTTTGAAAACCATAAAGCATTGTTACTTACAACTAAATTGCTTGAACTTGTCTGTATCATGTCAAACGTAGCAGTCAACGGTGTAGCTCTGGTTACAGGGGTAGGATCTGTCAAATCTGCAATCATCGATTGATAACTGACACATTACTTATAAGGAGCAGCAGGCATCGGCGAAGAAACTGGTTTCGCATTCGCCGAAGCAGGTGCATCAGGGGTTATCTTTGCCGACCTCAACATCGAAGGGGCCAAAGCGAGCGCAGAGAAGAGTAAAGAATTCGCTACCAACCCTCAATACCGAACCTTGGCGTTGGAGGTAAACACCACTGAGCCAGGGAGTGTTCAGGCAATGGTCGATTTCACAATTAAGGAGTTTGGTCGGATTGATTACTTTGTCAATAGTGCTGGAGTAAGTGCATCCAAAACTATGTTCGTGTGAATATGCTGACCTATATTTGTATCTTGAAGGTTGGAGCCACATCTCTCGCACCAACATCCGATATAGATATTGACAACTTCGACAAAACGTTTGCTGTGAATGCTCGTGAAACGATGTTATGCCTCAGAGCTGTGACAAAAGCTATGGTAGCACAAGAACCGAGAAAGATCAAGGGCCGCCATGGTGATGAGCGTTTGCTGGGTCGGGGATGTATCGTGAACCTTGGCTCTGGATTGTCATATGGTGCAGGCCCGAGAATGATGGCTTATGTCGCGTCGAAACACGCAGTGATGGGAATTACTAAAGTAGCTGGTGAGTTCTCATGTTGAACTTCTTGAGTATAGTGACTGATGTCTTTGATAGCGTTGGACAATGCAAAGCACGGAATCCGTGTGAACGCCTTTTGTCCCTCATGGGTGAAGACACCCATGTTAGAAAGAAGTTTGTCTCGTTGGGCGGATCTCGAAAAAGTCATTCAAACTGTCTCGCCAGCAAAAAGGGCCGCAACGCCAGAAGAAGTAGCTAATGTTGCCGTCTTCCTTTGCAGCCCTTCGGCTTCCTATGTCAATGGGACTGGTTTGTTAATTGATGCTGGAATGATGGTTACTGCGCACGCAAGTTAAGAAACGCTTCGCTGCAGGTGTTAGATTACATACGCTATCTGTGTATCAAAGTTAGGAGATGCAATCATGATAATTAGAACGAACTTTTTAGTAGAACTTTGTACAGAGAATGAACATCATTAAGCAAAAGCCATATTCTTCAAACTTAATTCCATTCCGAGACAATTACCTTGAATTTCAAGGGATAATCCTAATCTTACATACGAAAGTGTACAGCTTCTTTTAGAATGAACTAGATGGTTCTCCGCTCTCAAAATCGGAATGTCTGTGAGGCTATCCAGATGCATCATCTCAATCCTCAATTTTGTATCCATCTTTGGCCGTATCTCTCCCAGCTGGGTAGCAGACAAGCTAGGCCGATATAATATCCAGATAGTAATGTGTACGATTAACTTCATTGTCAACTTGGTTTTGTGGCTTCCAGCGCGTGGAAATATACCAATCATCATCTTTGCTCTCATCTATAGCTTCGCTTCGGGTACATTCGTGTCACTAGCTCCCACAATCGTTGCTCAGATAACCAGCGATATGCAAAAGATTGGCACAAGAACAGGCAGCATGTTTGCACTTGCTAGTATAGCAGCACTCATTGGTAACCTAGTCGCAGAAGCACTTGCGTCACTAGGCCCAGAGAGTGATCAGTATAGATATTTGCCAATATTTACAGCTGTTACTATCGCTATCGGAACAGCTATCTTGGTATTTAGCAAGAGCTTGACTAAGGTAGTTTTTTTGAAGCGCTTCTAGAATCAAGAAAGAAAAGACCATGGAAGGCGATAGACCCACTATTTGAGATTGTAGACGTGAAATAATTGATAGTAATGGTATATTTTTGTACTAATAGTTGTTAGATAAAACATCAGCATTGATTATGGTCTTGTTTAAAGCAACATGATAATAGTCTCGAAAGTAGGCGGGGGGGACGTTTGAGAGGGTCGGTCATCTGAATTTTGAGGATTTTACAATGGAAGAAATATCAATGTCCTCTGGTGAGCATGTAGAGCTTGAAATGGGAGAAGAGTTAGATGGTGAGGGGGGTTGGCTTCTCGCAGGCGCAAGCTCGAGCTGGAACGAATGTGGTTGTCGAATAGAATAATGCGAGAAGTCCAAATCGTATAGTTAAAAAAAAATGCACACCTCTCATTTGACGTATTTACGAATTTATTCACATCACCCACGAATATTAATCTAATAAAGCTGAGTTATATCCATTACTTACCTTTTTACTTTTCTTGCTATTCATTAACAGCTCACATGCAATAAAATTTCCGAACCCTGGACTATTACTCTCTCATAACCATACTTTATTTCAATAAAGTGATATTAATTCCTTGCATTCTTTATTAATTCTTGAGTTGCTACTTCCACTAGGTCCACATCCTACATTCCACATATAAGGTGTGTGAGAAAGATAGAGGCATGCTGTGAGCTTATAAGATTCATATACATCATCGTGAGTGCCACCTACCTTCTTTCTTTCCTGTCATACACCTGATTGTTTTGGTCTTCCTTACCGTTCGACGAACATGTTCCAGTGCGATGACTTCTTTTAGTCTTCATGATATGGTTTCATTTGTTCAATGAAGACATTCCGCGTTTTTGGCGGCGGCTCCTCGACAATTTGAGTCTTCCTCACCATTTAATGAGGCTGAGTAAGAGTATACACAAGTTTATCAGAGCAAAAAGGAATGAGAACTTTGTATGGGGGTGTGGCACACAATTCACAAGAACCAAAACAAGATAGTGTTCACGATGAGAGATATAAGTGGTATCATTCCATTGTATGTAATCGTTTCCATCGATCGAGAGAGCAAGTTATTTAGCTACATTTTTCAAATATACAATATAGAGCCAAACCATGAATAATGGGTTGGCAACCACAATGGCGAGACTCAACAGATAAGAGACCATCACCTCTGTCAAATATGTAATCGACTACTAAAAAGCCATTTCATCCAGAAACACACTAAAGAAAAACCAAGGAACTCGCCATGTAATCGAAGAACCACCTTTGAAACAGGTAGGATGAGCCAAAACAAAAACCCATCAAGTAACCACCAATTGACCAATTAGCCTTTGAAAACCCATGGAGTCAGAGAAAAGCAAAAACACTCATTCGAGAACCAAGTCACAACCAACTATTCATCATCATCAATATCTTCAACGGAAGCAGGCTTCTTTCCCTTTCTGTTCTTCTTTGGGACCTGAACACTAGTAGCCAAAGACTTCGAGCGTTTCAAAAGCGATCGTTCGTCAAAGTCGTAGAACTCGCGTCCGTTTCGATTCCAATTAGATTTGCAACCACCAGGTGCTCGATGAATGCCATGTACAGAAGCAAGTTCTTCAGAGATGTGGTTCCAGAGAGGAGCATCATAGAGTTTGACGAGATCGGGGAGCTTAGCTTCGACCTCCCGACGCTTGACAAGACATTTGTAGAGCTTGAATGTTTCGTCGTCGGTCCAGGCAGAGCGACGGGGTTGATTGGTAGGACCACTTTTGCGCAGTTTTGAGGATGCTTTGCGAGAGCTCGGAGAAGGGGGGGGGGCAGATGCAGCGGCTGAGGAAGAAGAACTTGGAGCAGTAGTAACTGAGGTAGACGAAGAAACTGGTGTGTGAACAGATGATTTGGTGACAGACTTCTTGAGCCTTTTGATCGGGCGAAGGATAGACTTGGTATAATCTTTATTATCAAGAGATTCGTCATCGTCATGTTCTCGCTTTTGGTTAAGAGAAGATGGGCACGGGGTAGTATGTGGTGATGCGGGCAAGATATGTTTTCCACTTGAAGAGTGGGCTGGAGATAAGACTGTTTTTCCGCCAGAACAGCTTGCTGGTGCAGTTTCCTTTTGCTGAGAAGCTGGCGGTGTAAATTGATTGTTGATACCAGAAGATTCGCCGTTGTGCTTCTGCGGCGCGTTCTCCTTTAAAGAGGCTTCGATGGTAAGAGCGAGTTGTTGCTCATAGGTAAGTTCGTCGAAGTTGGTAACTGACTTCTCGACATAATCTTCATCGTCAGAGTCGTCGTCGTCGACAATATCGGAGACGTCTCTAGCAAGGTCCTCTGGCTCGGATTGGTATTCAGAGTAGTCGGCGACCGAAGATTCGTACTCAAACTGATTGACAAGTTGATCGGTAACAGAAAATTCTTGATGAGAAGCTTCCAGCTCGGTGACCTCTCCAAGGGATTGTTCTTCGACGGGCACTTCGTCAATTCTTGCAAGTCTAACATTAAACGCTTGCTCTACGAGGACTTGGGGATGTATTGCTGCATAAGCAAAGGGTTTATTGAACGGATGCGCACTCTTGCCTTTGCCACCGGTGGTAGAAGCTGGCATCGCGTATGCAGCAGCATCTTCGTCATCTGGGTTGATATGAAGACGATATGCGTGATGGAGATCTTGACAGACTTGGTGTTGTGTTAGCTCCGGATCAACCAAGGCTTCGTTAACTAAACCATCAGCTGTGCAACCAAATTGGCTAAGGTTGTCGTTCAACCACTCAACTCCACCGTCCTGAATATAGAAGAAGGATGCTATGACGGAGAGTGCTTTCTTTGCGGAATCCTCGTCCATATTTGCAAAGGAAAATTCGGTAGGCTTGGTAAACATCATGGTAAAAAATGGGTATGGGCTACAATTGAGAGCTGTGAAACTTAGACGTTGGTATGTTCGAAGTGTACGTTTGAACGGCTACAATAGAAAGATCTCGAATCATACATGGAGAGAAAGATATAGATAGAATCCTACCAAGTACACGATGAGTTTGAAGCTATCTCCAGACAATAGAAGGTCTATTGACTCTATTGTTCTTATTGACATTCTCAACAATGTGTCCGCCATGATCGTAGCGAGAATTATGACAATAGGAAGATTTTGATTGACCCAAAAAACGTTCTGCAACGACAACAGAATTTTCTCGCTACTGATTGTTGTTTTCAGGAGTGAATTAACCTTACAAGTACAATAGGAAAATTTTGCCAGTAGGACTTTTGCCGGCGAGACGAATTGAGCAGAGACAATAGAACAATAAAGACTTTCGAGACAGACTAGATAGATTGTATTGAGTCCGGTCTGAAGGTGAAGGATAAACTGGAAGGTCAAAAAAGAATTGCGGCTTTGGGAGATGTATAGAAGGTGAAAATTGGACCAGACCGCATCGCATCATTATGATAAGATGTAATATTGATACTATGGCGCCTGTCTGGAATATCTATTGTAATGGTATTGAAAAAGCTGATATATCAGAAGGAGGTGGCATATCAAACCGATATGGCACATCGAACAGAGATGGTATATTGGAAGGAGGTGATATAGGTATTGGAAGGACAAAGATATAAAGACAGTAATAAGAAGAAAGCGATATCAATACTCATACTTCACCATAATACGTAGCGCACATTTGAATTGTAAGAATCCCAGGCCGCCGAGAGTGAACGTTGGAGGAGCACGAGAAGGATAGAGGTCAAACTGATCACGTGTCTAGATTACACGTGTTTCTACCCACTTTCGACTTTCACATGAGGTTCGAAAAGATGAGACAACATCCACGTAAACCAGAGCAAATACACCAAGAAAGTTCCCAAGATGCCTGTGACTATCAAAGCAAATATCAAAGAAAAGATAATTCAGACAAAACCACTCAATCAAGATGATTTTGCAACTTTTGGGACCGTGATTCAAAATCCCGCACCAGCGGTGATCCCATCATCAACAATCAAAACCTTCCCACCCAACGCGGTACAAGCCAACCAAGGCACCGCACTCAAATACCTAGATGTCACGCATATGAAAGATTACTACGGGAGCGCTCCTAGTCAACGGGTCGCGAATGCAGTCATGAACATGTTTGTATGCGCACCTCGCTCGCTTCTCCCGTCTCACGATAGCAATATCGAGGGGTTGTTCCCGGTCACCATATTGGAAAGACATCCTTTCACGACCCAAACATTCATACCTCTCGGGATATCACCCTCGGAGCAAGAAGATGTATGTTACTTGGTTGTCGTAGCACCGACTCTAACGCCGTCATCAGTCGATGAAACCTTACCCGTCCCCGTTCTCTCCCCTCAAACGAGCACGAGTGGTGATAATGTCGAGAACCTGCCCGGTCGCGGTTTACCGGACCTGAATAGAATTCAGGCTTTCTTAGCGAATGGCTCGCAGGCGGTCACCTATGGAGCGGGGACCTGGCATGCTCCGATGGTGGTCGTGGGAAAGAAGCCCATTGATTTCGTTGTGGTGCAATTTGCCAACGGGGTAGGAATTGAAGATTGTCAAGAGGCAGAGCTGGAAACAACGGATAAGGATATATGCGTGGCAGTACCCAAATTGTCAAGGAATGCGACATGGAAATTATGAGTGCTTTCGGGTCTAGATCTCGTTGAGAATGGACGGGTACTACAAAATGATGTTCTTGTTTGCAGTAATTACAAGTGAGATCTTCAAAAGTATCTACGCCTCATAGATTTCACCACCAGTCCCATTCTTTGCAATCCCGTGGTAGCAAAGACGTTGATGCACATCATCTCCATTGCCTTGGTAACTATTGATCGTTATTGCTTTGGACTCGGGATAAGTAGCACCACCGTCGATGATTTGCAGGTATCTTTGGTACTTAATGTAGGTCGGCGACCTAGACTGTCGTCCACGATATGTACCTATAGAGGTCCCCGATGCCTATGCAATGGAAGAATACAAATTTTCACATGTATATCAGAACTATGAGGATAAATATAATGCCGTTCCAATGTGGGCAGCCCTCCAGATCTCGATGATTCTAATTGACAATGTATTCCGAAATGATGCTCTCAGATGAGAACCCGAATCTCTGGAGTCACAAAGTAGCGTTGCAATGCAGAAAGACTATTAATCCGAGCGACAACATTATTGATTGATATGAATCGCTGTAGACATTTGGTTGTAGAGGACGGATGGGAATGTGCACTGGTCATAGCAAAATTCACTCGTAAATTCTACCAATAGGTGATACCTGCTTAGAGGTACCCCCGTATCTTTTAGGCACACGAATACCGTAGAGTATACTTGAATCGCAAATAATCTGTCTACCGTTTTAGACGCCAAAATAAATTATGTCGGCGATGTCTTTAATAATTGGGGAAGGGAAACGTGAGAAGACTGTCCCGTCCAGCCACTCGCCTTTTTTGGGGATAGAGGCTAGAGCGGCTCATCAGGTGTGTATACATCGAGTAGGATTATCGGCTTTCCATCTCGTGGTATATTGCTGATACTCCAAACAAAAAGCAACATTTTCTGGAACCCGTTATGCTTGCTTACCACCTCCCAAATTGTAGATTGGCGAGACCTCTTGTCCAAAAAGTTTCTGCAGATCCTTTCCGCCTTACCGGTTTCGTTTGGCTCTTCTAGGCCTTTTTGAGGGTTTCATTACTACTGTACTTGGTCGCATGCTTGCCTGTGGGTAATGAAGCAGATGAGGAGATAGCCAATGAATATAGAAGGCAACGGTCGGAAATGTACATGGCAGCGCAAACTTGCAGACGGGTATGCAACTCGATGTACGCAGAATAACATGATCAGCACTGGACAAACAATGTGCACACGCACACCTTCAGCCACATCTTGCACACCGGTTCTTAAAGGGATAGTATCTTGCATGAAGCATGAACAATGTCGTAGTATCGTTTCCAGGCAAAGGAGATCTACACGAATTAGATTTGCCAATTGTCATGAGCTGAATAGGTACCCCGTAACGCAGGAAGCAACGAGCAACGAAAGCATTGTTATCAAAGTTATTCTTGAACTGTCAATCCTCTCTCCTAGATTCGATTCTTACTGATGGTGATCAAGGAAATGCATACCTGGAAGCCTCACCTCTTTTCTCGCCTTTTTACGCAGCGCCTCATTCAAGAAATCGCCAAAATTGACCTAAAGGGGTAAGGTGCTAGGGCAAGGGTTCCTGTGGTTGGACAAGGGGGAAGAGCCGTTTCTAGGTCAAGGCTTAGAACCAAAGAAATTCCATACCTGCTACCAAGCAATCCCAACAACCATAATCATCCGTATCAAGGATGCATAACCCCAGCTATAAGATCTTGGTACTCATTTTCCATCTTTCTTTAAACGGAGCAAAG
The DNA here is from genome assembly GCF_000143535.2 of Botrytis cinerea B05.10. Taxonomy (NCBI): domain Eukaryota; kingdom Fungi; phylum Ascomycota; class Leotiomycetes; order Helotiales; family Sclerotiniaceae; genus Botrytis; species Botrytis cinerea. The sequence continues at coordinate 1,703,097 of NC_037319.1, read as the reverse complement.
TTTGCGAAGATGGGTACGTCTCTGATATCTGTCATTCAAAGTGTAACACTGAGACTGAAGATCTCTTTAAATCACCTTCAGGGTGCCCTGTCAAAGACGAGACTCTCGATCTGAAGATCAATAAACTGCCCCCGTTATCCCCATTTATATCTCAACCTCAATTTATTTTACGGAGATCCCGTGTTTATCATCCCCACAAATAAAGAGATCGGACTGAGCAGTGGGCGAGCCCATGATGGTTTGGCGTAGGGCACTTGAAATATCTGTCCGATACCGACATTTCAAGGCTATGATGTTTATATTTCAAGGTTCTTAATTTAGGAACAACACTCGGTACATCAGTTTCAGATTTTGAATTGATTGAGCTTACTGGAGATAAAGTTGTTACTTGTCAGAGATATATTGAAGGGGAAGACGTACTTCAAGGTTAATATCAGGGAATATCTGCAAGCCTGGAATGCTCCAAAAATTTCTCCATACATCAGCCTCACTTGCCTTGATACTACATAACACCACCACTTACCATCTCGAGCCTCAATAACTCCTACACCCTCGTACATGCGCCGGCGGATAGAGCTGTGAAAGGATCCCGTCACAGGGGTAACCATTGCCATGGGATCCCCATCTCTCGCATATCTCTCTCAAGGATGATTATTACCAAAAATAGCCTTCCAACGGATTTTTGCTTTTTTTTCGGGCTTCCATTTCTATTCCTTCGACGGGTATCATACCGACGCTCATATCCGTGTATCTGGATCCGTTGCTGAGAGGCAAAAAAAGAATTATACAAATCTCACATGCATCCTTGAACAATATATATATCAAGGGTTCATTAATTGTGGTGCCTAAATATCTATCCTGAAAGCGAAGTTCTGAAACTTTCTACATTTTATGCTCCTTACATTGATGTGATATCAGGGATACGTGAGCTGGAGAAATCAGAGTGAACTCGAATACCCCATCTTGGATGCCCAAGATCAATAATAGGATCTACATATAGATGGATACGTAGATGATAATTGGAAAGGCCCTGATCGACCAACTGACCCAGCAAAAGTACACTTCCATGGATCGAGACTCCGATCCGCGTTAGGTAATTTGTCGCTCTTCACACAGGCTGGGGCATGACGAGGGAAAAAAACAATCCGAATGTAACTCTTTTTCATCTGCCCATGTTCTGAACTCCCATATGACACCCATTATATAAAGTCTATCCAACTTTATGCCTAGTCACGCTACACTACCACGCCATCTGTTTCGGTGCCGACGTGCAAATCTCTCCCCAAAACTTTATCTTTAGGCTATAACATATTGACATTAGCCCTCCAGTATCCTTCATATACAAGTTCAACCCAGCTTAAACTTTGACAGCTGGCAAGCTATTCGCCCTAACTAATCTAACTCGATACACTAGCGAACGTTTTTTCATCAAGAATCTGGTGAGCTAGGGAGTATTCACTCGTTCGCTCGTGTTCGTTCAGACATGGATCAAGGCACTTCTGTCTCCTTCTTCCAACTATCAGCCACTAAGCTTGGACAATGCAATAACGAGCCAGAAAATGATTCCAAATACAAGGTGCAAAACGGAACAACCCCACAAGCGCAGCGACGCAAAACTAGCTAGGCAAGCGAAAGCAAGTGCCCGTAGATCATGGCGTAGGTAGGCCCGGAGCAAAGCAATGGTGATTGGATTGCTTGTGCGAGTAGTTCCTTTTTAAGTCCCAGAAGGCGGCAATTGAGGAGCTGGCCGAGGATTTTCCGTAAACGGTCGAGCAGTTGGACTACCTGAGTACCTGGTATACATTATACACAATATAAGAAAGTTGTTTATGCGAAATCAACATTTCTTATTCGGAGACTGTCTCGATTGTGAACAAAACCAAAGTCATCTCGCTCATCAGTCGTTATCTTGGCGTTCGCTACCAAGTATTGAAATAATAATTGGAGATTTCGTTTGCTTTTTCCAGTTTGAACCCCATCCCCGTTCCCATCTCCGTTTCTTCAACGGCTGAATTTCGATCATCGGGACAAGCTAACAGGAACCACTCAAGACAAAAAAGCAAACAGCAACACACCTCAATGCCCTGCACCTGAAACTTCACTCACCGATTCATCTATCTCTTGCATACTCTACAGTAGCCACAAGATTTACACAGGGTGAGTAATCATCAGCGGGACTCTTTCCGTAGAATTCCCATTCGGTGTGATATGCATCATGTTCATTCACGTCTTGCTTTTGCTGGGTAATAACACAACCCTGCCCCTATAATGTGCAAATATTGGATTCGGTTTCTGCAATAGTACTGGTACATGTGATTGATATGAGCCCGGGTATGAAAGACTGTTATGTTAATTCAGCCGATCATCATCATAGCAGCAAGCATCGTCTCAGAAAGCCCAACATCTAAATAACAATATCGATCACTAGCAATACCACCTCACCCATCACGAATTTCCCATTTTTGCAACCCCGGCGGATGGTACCCTACTCTGCCGCTTTCTGTTGTTGAACCAGTGCCATCAACATCAAAACCCCATTCTCGTTGTCCCAGATCTCCTGGGACATTGGGGGATCGGCTTGTATGCTACAGGTGACAAAATATTGAATTGATTTGCTTTCCTTGAATACCGGTAGGAAGGAACAAGAAACATGACCCCCTGAAATCCCGAGAAATTACTTAACCTCACGACGATAAACGTGCCGCTTCTGTTGTGCCCTTCTTGAATCACCGTATTGTACAACATTAATATCGACAAAACCTCTCTGCACGTCGTGACTGCAGCAATTGCAATGACGGATAGCACAGCAAGATTGGAAAAACTTCTGAAACTTAACAATTCCGCACACAGCAGGATGAAGAGTAGCACAGCATAAAACACGAGTCACGACGTTAATAGGGTTTGCATTGCATGGCCCCTGTCAGTGCCAAGATGTTTGCCAGGGGGGTATCGGCGACCATATGCTACTTTCCTAAATAGATTTGGTGGTGATTTGCAGATTTGGGGAGACCCGATGGGCTGGATCCAACGTTCTGCTTTTGACGAGTAGGATCACGACTTTAAAGCTTTGATACTGTGTGACATTGCGATGAAGGGGGTGATGTGATTGATGGCACTGGCAGGGAGAGAAAAGTGGTTTCCCCGGTTGTCTTGGGGGGAGGGGATTTATTGATATTGGGTTGCGATGGAGACTTCCTGGAGAGTCGGAAGAGCAGATCTACAAAATCTTGAATTTACCGTGGTGCTGGAAAATGATCGTTGATGAGATCTGTTAGCTGCTGCTGATCATTGATCTTTTGTCTAAGATCACCAGTTGGGGCTGGGGCGGGTCTGTTGTACCGAAATTCAGCACTCATTGGAATCTCTCCTTCCTTGCCCAATAAATTCCCAATGCCGGCTGTTTACTGTACTGTATCGTCAAAAGCTGTCAGCAAGTTCATCTATGCCTACTCCGAGTCAACAACATGTATTGACCCCCGAAATAAACACGATTCATCTCGTGAAAGTATTGAATGAGTGAATCAAATCCCATCAAACACCTTGTAGACCGTTATTACCTACCCTTACCTCACCGTGTTCACGGCAGGTGCTAGTCCAACTTGTCCAGCCCGTGAACCTTACTGCTGGATCCGGATAGGTGCAGCGAATATAGAAGAAGATATATGTGCGTCTGTCTCTATCTTGTGCACCAGCATGCAACAGCCAAGGGAGAAGGCAAGGTTCCTCGGTCTGATCGGTAAGGGCTCTAGTTGATCTCCGTCGCAAGCCTTACTTTATCAGATTATTTTGTGTGACATCAAGACTTCTTGGGTGGAGATGCTGGAGAGTCAATAGTTTTGAAGGGGTGTAGAAAGCTAACCTTTGTACGTACTTGATTTCATTTGATGCGAGCATCGAGCATCGATGTATAGTAATCAGAAAATACCCAATCGAGGAAGGAGGCGCGGGAGGGTATTTGAGATGAAGCTTGGGATGAAGCTTGAGCATCCGGGAAAGTTAAGTTTTACGAATCTGGATCACCAACTGATCACATCGTATCTATCCAGTTCAGCTAGCTTGAAAACCGAAAAATTGAAAGACAGAGATAAAGAATAATAGATTAAATTGCATCATTAGTTGGGCAAAACATATATCTCGAATTTCGAATATCATGTCATGTTGAGAGATTTCCACTCTCGGGACTCGGGCGGGAGCGAAAGCGATCTGCAGTGCGGCGTGCCTCCGTAGCAGTTATTTTCCTAGCTCGCCCAGCCGTATATCGATGTTCCACAAGGCAATGCAAATATCGTTTTGTCCCAAGTAAAATATGCGCAAATCATTATCCTTGGAGTTGGGGTGGAACGGAACATCATCTATTCTTCATTGTGCTCATATGTGTTGTAGGATGTGGTGAAGCTGGAAATCCCGACAGATAGACACGAATCCCCGTCGAAAGCTGTGACATCTACATCCATCTATCTATCCCGGCGAACTGGCCGTGGCTGAGAGAAACGGAGAAAGAGAGGGGATATTTGGGCCCGTGTTTTATCAGGTGAGGCATGGAATTCCTCCGATATGAGAGAAATCGACATGATAAATGATATCAATCTAGTAGAATGGAGAGTGCGCATAAACCATTGCTCGCATTTCTCTATGCATCTGCCTACACAGATCAATAGTCCAATGATTCCACAAGATGGCGCTTTTCCTGACAGGTACATAAATAGCATGTGCATTGGGGTCCTCAGCAGCTTATACGTTCAGGCGTAGAGTCATGTCATTAAGACGCCCCTAAAGCCTCGCGAACAAAGAGCATAACAGTGATCTTCCAGGGCTTACTGTACTTACCGTACCGACTGAATGGGCGGCGTGATATGATGTGATGTGATGCGCTGCGCTGTGAGATCCCATCCCATCACATCACATCGCACCGTTTATTTCCATGTTGAACTTAGTCCGTCCCAAAAACACAACCCGCACCTGAGCACATGGCCGCACAACCACAAGCTGGAAAGGGGGGATTCCAGCGGAAGCAAGCGAGGTATTGGACACAAGCGAAGGATATTTTAAAAAAGGCACAAGGCGAATGCGATGGGACAAAGGGAGCGGTTCGGGATTAGGTGTTGTGCCATGATAAATGAATGGGAGAGTGAATGCAGGTTGTGTGTTACAAAAGTAGAGTGTCTACATGTACTGGCTGATGAATGACCCAAGAGCAGAGGAAGACCCAGGGAAGACATGCTGATGACATGGAATATAAGGCAACGGAACCAGGTACCCACGCCTGCGAACAACAAGGCAAAGGTTTGAGCTAAAGGATATGCACATTTTAAAGTCTTTGATGATTATTGTTATGTGGGTGAGTGTGCAATCTCTCGGGTTTCGAGAATGGAATTGGGGGGTGCGTATGAAGCTATCATTGGCTGAGGGGAATTATGAATAACGCAAAAAGGGGATGGTGCGTGTATAAGTCCTAGAACAATGGGGGAATTATTGAAGTGATTAGAACATTCCTATTGCATATCTGTTTTTGTTTTTTTTTGGATAGTTTCCCAAGTAGATGAGATGAGATATCGGTAGCCACATGGCCAGATGACAACGGAAAATTCTAGAGGATGGGATTCATGATATTCTCGTTCTTTATTTCCAGATTCATATTAGTTCATTAGCTGGAGCTTTCAACCCTCCCACGATTCCCATCTCACCAAATTAAAGTTGGTCCACGCCTTTTCCTGGGCATAGTGGAGTGAGTTTTGGTTGTTAATTGATCTACGACGGGGCTTTTTTCCCTTCATTCCAGCGCTCGCTCGCTCGCTCGCCTTTTTCCTAATGTCCACGGCCCACTGTCCACATATGAGCCACTTCATGGTCTCTTCAAGAGTCTCCATCTATCGTGAGGCGATGGTTAGTGGCAGAAAGGAGGAAAGACCACAATTCCATCATTGATGAAGGGGTAAACCTAAACTCGCTTTCGTTTCGCAGCACTGACCACCTTACCATTTTTCAAATCCAATAATGACCTAATATGAGCAAACGCTTAATTCAACTAACTCCACTCTTTTACTTCAAATAGATACAATATACATAGCACATGACCATCATCGCCATTCATTGGTCTTCATTGGAATGAATAAAAGTTAAAGTTGATGTACCTTGGTACTCTTCATCAAACCTGGCTATAATCTTCCAGTTTTATTATTATTTTTCAGCTGATCTCGGAGTGGTTCCACAACCCCAAAGCGTTTTACCTTTTGAATCACGATTTGAGAAAGAAAGAAAGAAAAGAGTGTGCTGTGTATGCTTGGTAAGTTGATATAGATATTCGTCACTTTTACGAACTGTTGCATCGCATTGACGCCATCTCTCAGCCAAAGCTACCTGGGAAGATCTATTATGGTACCAACTATACCGTACAAATCTCAAACAGTCCAATTCGCATTATTGAGATGTCTGTCAATTGGTGCAAAGTGTCAGATTTAGTTGTAGGCAGATAGATAGAGAATTATCAGATGGCATGGCATGGCATAGCGAATCATGCGATAGATGCGATAGAAATAGCTGATATCGGATTTCAAAAGAAAATAGTAACATTTGCGAGAAGCACACGAATACCTCGAGGGATTTGATCTAGAAAATTCAATGTATTCCTTCCCTTCACATTTTCCCCTTTTGGATGACGCCCAGACCTCAAATCGCTCAATGAGTTGAGAAGCTGGGAGAAAAGGTGGCAAAGGCCTAATCTCTATGAAAAAGGATCTCCCAGCGAGCGTGTGGTAAGTGCTTTTTTTATTCTCTCCATCAAATTCTGTTTCCCCTTCATCGCCATATTCGCCATATTCGCCAAATTCCCAATGTCTCCGCTCCTCCACTCTCGTCAACATTCTACTGCGATGAGATGTGTGTTTTCTTGGAGCTTGGGTACGGCCTGTACGGTATTCTATTTGGTGTTATACCGAAGTCCAGTCCACACTACATAAGTACCTGAGAAAGATCCTAGCTTCTAACGACACATTTCGCGGGTAACTCCCTTGGTGGAAGACTAAGATCCCGTCCAGACTCCAGAGCTCGCACTAGCCAGGTATGGTGTTACTCAACTAGGATAAGCTAGACAATAAATTCCAAATCAACTTCCCCATTTTGCTATTTTGCTTTTTTACTCCCTTTCGCAGTTTCGCTCTTCGGTGTTTAAATCGTCTTAATTTTTATGGATTTCTTTGATTGATTTTGCTGTGTAGGGTAATTTATCTATTTCCATTTACAGCTTAGCGGATTCGCGCTTCAATAATGTTCTAGGTATAATGCTCCTCGCATCTCATTCTGATGTTAGGTACTTTGCCAGCTATGTTGCTAATGTAGCAGTGTAGCACATCCTGGGTTCAGAAGCCATCTTATTTACATATTCTATGTGCAAACATGGAAGACATGGGTTGTTACGGTCAAGATGGGGCAAAAGGAGAGTTGAACAACCCGAAAGATTGGGTATTGTGCAGAAGCCTTCCCGCAACGCCAACGAGGATCATTCATCATCAATATATGATGTTACTCCTTCAAGAACCCGAGTTGGCTTAGTGTGCTGGTAAGATATGTCTCAAAGCATCAGAAACCCCAAAAAAAGTATTCTTCCAAGCTTTCCAAAAACTTCCTAGGTCCAAATTTATCCCTAGATTTCCCAAGAGCCAGGGCGGGACGAAACGAATCTTTCAAGGTTTGCACAAACCATCCACTACATTTCTATACGTCTTATAAGTCTTCGTCTTCCATTTCAACCACCCCTACCACAAAATTCAAAACCCGCCCACACATACCTAGACCATTGCACAACATCCACTGACCACACATCAATCACGTCCCCGCTACCCAAACAATCCACCCCGGGCCCAATACCCATACACCCACACCATACATACACTTGGACTAAAAACACCATTTACCATCATCCCTACTTTCCATTCTCATCCCAGAAAAGTCCCAAAAAATCTACCCCTACCCTGAGTTTATCCGATCGAAACTGTACAGGATCCGTGCTACCCATACCAAAACACGCATCACCCCTCCCCAGAAGCATCCTCACTACCCCCCTGTTATGACCTTGATCGTTGTCGCGCCCGCCAATAAAATGTTTTCGTCAGAATCCCTACGTCCCTGGCTTACCTGGAAATCAATGTATATCATTGTCATACCTCCCATCGCCGACTATACTTTACAAGACATAAGCCCCATCCTCAACCCGATATTGTCTTTCCCATTTCAACATCTTCATACCAATCCATCGGTTTCCTGTTCTCAAATATAACTCCAGTCCATTCATCTTCAATATCATCGATAACTAGCATTTGCTTTCATCTCTTTTGAAAGAAAAAAATCCTATCTACGCGACTCAGTCACCCATCAGAGCGTTGCGTTTCGAACCATTAAAATCTTAACCACACAGACTCTCTTGGCTCAAGCTTTTTCCCTACTTTCCGCTTCAACTGAAAGGGTCACCCTTCATCCCAAGAAAATCGCATTTTCTCATCGCCACTGCCGCCATCACAAGTCTAGATCGAGAGACTAGATTGAAGCATCCCAAAACCAGGAGACCACCACAATATCTAGCGTCATCCCCACTTGTAACATCTTTCTTAAGACTCCCAGGACCAAGTACAGCACCGAGCGACGGTTCTCTTATAAGGGTAGTCGCGGATACTTTCAGTCGTTGAGCAGCCGTTAGTTCGTGTCCCAGGCTCAGGTACACAGCCAAAATACATCCCTTGATCCCTCGCGTTTTTGGAAAACATCCACTTGCTAGTCCGCGGCCCAACCGTGCACTTGAGCTCTTCGACATCTTTTCGAGGCCTTGACCGCTCTTGTGGTATCTTTACACGAATTTCCAATTCCATCTTAGGGCCGTTGACCGATTAGGAGCTTCCTATATCCCAACGTCTTTGCCCATAGACCTAACGACCGATCATCATCACCTTCATTTTGATTTTGATTTTCTGTCTTTATCTTCAACTTTATCATTCAGTATCCAGTATTCTTCAAAATGTCATCATCTCATCGACGTGGGCCTTGGTCGCCAGCTGAAGATTCGTACTTGGTACAACTTGTTCATACACAAGGAGCTTTGAACTGGGTGAGAATTGCACAACTCATCGGTTCAAGATCGCCAAAGCAATGTCGAGAACGTTACCATCAAAACCTCAAGCCAACCTTAAACCACGATCCAATCAGTCCCGAAGAGGGACTTCAAATCGAAAGATTGGTAGGAGAGATGGGTAAGAGATGGGCCGAAATCGCTCGAAGACTTCAAGGACGAAGTGACAACGCCGTAAAGAATTGGTGGAATGGAAGCATGAACCGAAGACGTCGTTTGGTTCTTCGTAGAAGAACATCATCCCACTCACATTCCTTCAACGAGCAATCTGAAACCCTATCATTCGCACGACCAGTTCATTCCCATTCTCACACCACATCTCGCCACATTGACACCTTTTCATCCCGAAGAATACACGCTTCTCTCCCTTCACCATCAGTATCCGAAGCATCTCGAGCAGAATCACTCGATGGTGCTCCCTCCTTGATCTCAGACACCTGCTCAAACTTCTCCATCTCTCCCAGAGTAGCATCCTCGCCCTCCCTTGAACTCCCACCTCTCTCCTCATTCGACCGTCTCAACTCTCGAAGACCATCTCTCCCACAACTTCAAATTAGACCTAACACTTCACCATACGCATCGGAATTTGAATCGCAATCATTATGTCATCCATCATTAGAAAGAGAATCGTATTACACTCACGCACATTTCAACTCGATGAAATCTTCTCATCACAGCAGAGGCCCGAGCGTTGCGAGTATATCCGTGAATTATCCACAACTCCGCGCAGAGCAACAGTACCCCAGTTCGCTACCTCCATCGCCACCTCGCGACTCACATCATCAACACGAGTATTATATCTCAGGGCGTGCACAGCAACAAGAAACTCCAAGGGGAGCTCCACAGCCATTGACTGCGCCGCCAAGTCCTCAACATATTCAGTTGGCTCCAATCAGATCGATCAGTCCTGGGAATACTTATTCACGGGAGGCAAAAGAGAGGGACACGAGGATGCAACTTACGAACCTTCTACTATGATCGAGTAAAGTTGGATGGGTTTAGAAGATAGATATTTCTTTTGTGTATATCAAAAGTAACTTAGGGAAGGACGGAACTCTAAAAGAATCACAGCATCATTTCATGTACGCAAGCAAGCGAACGCATTTCTTACGTGTCTAATGCCTATATACGGCTGTATATCTTGTTTTTATAGTATAGTTATTGTTTTACTCTACTGTCTACAGTATGGATTGGGAGGCTGCCGTCATTTTTATGCATTTGTAGATACCCTGGATTGAATGGACGATGAATGGATGATGGATAGGATAGGACAGGATAGTCACAAACAAATAAACAAACAAACCAATAATATACATAATCAAAACACACTATTTCGATACTCTACTTCGTGCAAACCTGACTGTTGCTTCTCATGAGACGGCGATCTGAATGCCTAGAAACCAAAAGAGAGTGGACGCATAGGCTGTTTCCAATAGACACATGCCATACGTTTCTGTGACTTCACAAGTAGCCCAATTACTATATTGTACTCTCATCAATTGCAGCTTAAGTGTAGCCTATCAATCTTTAGGCCCCACTAACTCACAACCGCCTAGCAAATCTCGGACGACGATGAAAATCTCTTCAACTCAACTCGTATTACAGTACTCGTAACATCTTCAACCCAACAATCAAACGACCAAAGCTGCGACACCTAAAACTATCCTAGGTCAAAAGTCCAAGCTCACCATCGAGTCTGTCAATACATCCGCTATCAACCAGCTGAAACCACGTCAAAGCATCAATGCAATCTTTCATCCAAATCCACAATTCTATTCACAATATACTCCACTGCAGATGTGCATGACCAGACGTTCCTGTCAATCATGTTTGAATTTGATTCACCGTGGCTATTCAACTGCCAGTATCATCATAGTCGGTGTCAGTGAATGGCCTTCTCCGTATCTTTGAAACTACAACGCACCAATGCATGTTCTCCATGCTTCATGGTAACAGTCCACTGGTACGGCCAAACGTTCCTGTCATCATACTGAAACTGGCAGTTTAACGGCAATGTCAGTGTCAACTCAATCAACATCATACTAATTTGCTGGACAAAAGTGTGTCTCACGCTGAGAGGTTGACATCTTACAGATAAGACTACACCATGCTTAACAACGCAATGACAATCAGCTAATCAATATAGCTTGAGTGTAGAAACTTGCAAGTTGCAGACGACATGCGGTTCCACTCAATTAGAATTGACAGTTCATACATGTTTTGATATCATATACAGCATAGATCAATGACTGAATGTGTGTATATGCATCTCCTGCCAAGAACAGTATGTGATTACCCCCAGCTTCGTCGCTGCACCGAGTACCCTCACTGCACTGCAAATCCCCCAGCAACTCGCAAATCATTGCAAATCATCGCGTCCGCTTAGGAAAACTGTAGCATCCGCTTCCAAGCGTCCAACGCAAATCTGCAATTTCCACATTCCACCTACTAGCCAACGCTCCCCTTGGAGCAAATTGACCTGGATAAACACCGAGTAAGTATACTTATACCCACTCCGTGCCACTCCGTGCTATAGCTTCCAAAGAATTCTTTTCAATTAATCACCCTTTCTTCGTTTCTCATATATGCACTGCACACATATTATCTGCAAAACTCGCCCACCCACGCACCGCTAGTGCTCTCGAACCCGTTAGCAACCGATCATTCGTTCACTGCAACTCAAACGGTCACACCGAGTACTTAGCCACATTAGCTCCGTGGTTCCCTAACTCCTTTGACTCGATTCGCTCTAACCCGAAAATCACACCCAAGCCCACTTTCCACGAGGGGAGTGGACAAGGCGGGCCAGACAATAAAGTCGTAGATCTGCTTCAACGGGCACGAGTCATTCGTTTTACGCTATTCCCAATGCGGTTAGCAAAATGGAGGGGGTGCATGTAGGTAGATGGTGATTTTCGCTAAGGCCAGGGTAATAGTAGTTCGTGATTTTAGTGTATGCCTTATGCAGACGTACGTGCGTGCGTGCGTTTTCCGCTATCCGCGATTGTTGAGAAGAAACAAGGCAAAATAATGAGGAGGTTATTGATAGCGCCAATGATAAAATCCAACGAACATTTCTTCCTGCCAAAACTTGGAATTTGAGGGGAGCATACAAGAAATTTGCTCGAGTCTTCCACATCTAGACTAAATGACATAATTTCTTGTCTCTTTATTATTTCAAATATTCATTTCTCCTTGTGCAGTAGAGTCAAACACTAATGCACGCCCATCTGTATCTACCAGTGTGAATACAGTCAAGTCTTCTCAAGTTGCTTCGATCTTGATTACATTTCAACTGCCACTACTCATGCTTATGGTTACCTTCCAAGTCTAGAAGAAGCCCTGAAGAATGGAAATAATTCGAAAGTCTCCGTATGGAATAAAGAACCGCAAAGCAAGCGCTCTCCGGTTATGGCAATCTATTAGCAAGAAGTCTAGAAGTGCAGGTAGAGCTAGAAAGGGGCTAGAACCTTTCACCGAGTAGAAAGCGTTTGTTTTGCTAGTACTTAGTAGACTTGCTACTCTGAAAAGCTACCATGGCTACATTACATTGCATTCAACCAGGCAAACTGGCAGTGCAGGTACGAAGTGCGCCACCATCTACAGAGTGTCTGAGTGTATTGTACGTATATTTTGGCCAAGGAAGAACTTAAGCAAGAGTTTCGAGAATATTCTGCACCGTAGCTGGGTCGCCAGGCATGGGGGTAGAGGGAGTCCCCTCATGATGTGACAATTCGGTATACCAGTTCTGGCATCCTACAGTAGCAAGATCTTTGAGTGATATGCGCCATCTCCATGGTTGCAGATAGATGCCCAAGGAATATTTATCCTTGGAGTTCCAGATAATATACCAAGCGAGGTCTAGGTTATAGATCCCAGCTACCATGTACAGATCTGAAGCATCATAATCGCATCATCTTGTACTCCGTAGTCATTCGACCCCGGATAGTCCATTGCTACCCAATATCCACAGAGGGCGATTTGAACATAGATTCCCTCGGTATACGTGGATTTCGGTACATCCCCCTCAAACCCCATCCTCTCCTCATTTGTTTTTCCGAACAAACTTTGCCCCTGTGGCAAGTCCCGGAAATAAATTTAATCATGCAATTCTTAAGTCCGAATATTCTACAGATAATCGGAGAGAATTAGACACTTGCCAGTTGATACTGCTTCCGGTCCTAATCCGACTTAGTCCCGTGCCAATTTCTTTCGCGTCGTACATTTCCCAAAAAGCTACATTTGAACCACAATTCTGTCTTATGAAACACGCCGACACATTTATGTCTATCTCTGCAGTCATCATCGGGGTAGTCAACTTCCTCTTTGTTGAAAACATCTAAACTTGTTACCATTTACCGTTGACATGCACGCCGCCGGGTTTCGCTATCTCGGTCTTGAATTTCTCCCCGATTTCCCCCTGAAATGTTCCATGCTACTGCCACGAGCCCCTAGCAAAGAACATTAATTGCAGCGCTTTAAAAAGGTTTGCTTAAGCTCTTAAAAGGACATTGGGGCCTTGCAGACATCTATTTATCTAATTGGCGAAAAGAGAAATTCCCTTTCACTTCCGCATTAGTAACTCCTGGCATTAAATTAAATACTCCAAATTGGCGGGACTAGGATTTCGGCTCTTTGTATGTTCCATCGTGATGGCAACACCACACCGGTGTCTTGAGATTGGGGTTCCCATGGTACCGAGTGGGCGATGTTGTGAGGTTAAAGCTCCACAGAGTAGTCAGTAGGTATATAGAATCATACAAAAGCGGTTCGCTGAATTTTGACGAGATTCGACTGTCACATAAGTGGCTCACTAAAGTAAATGTCCATTTTGACATACATCCCTTGACTTCATGATGTGTTTCTATTACACTGTCCCGGAATTAAGTATCATCTGCTCAGTCATGCCTACAGCGAGACATAATGATACTCGTCTCGCATTGATGAGCCCAATCAAACCTGGCGATATACAAGCTGCCATGGCCGTAAACATTTCCATGTAATACTGAACTGACGGCCATGTTTTCACCCTCTTCATCTCTGTAACCGTAGTCTATTTGACAAGACACGCGATTCCGTCGATCTTAACCGACACCCTTCAAAGAAACTACTGAACTAGAAGAGTGTCATATCGCTCGCTCTGCCGTGGTATTCTATTTCTCTTTAGTAATCTCACGTTCTGTCTTGACAAAAACAACGCTACATCGAAATATCGGTAATAATATGGGAATATAACCATGTTCAGCGAATTAATTTAGGCACATTGTTAGCATCGCACCAGGAATTTTAGAAGGTTAGCCGAAGCTAACGAGAAGGAGCGGTATCTCTACTGATCTGAAGGTGAAATCAGATATTGTTATTGCAGCCGACTGAGCTAATAATGACCTAGGCGTTGGTACTAGCAACAGCGGCTGTGATTTTATGCTACTATTGCTACAAAACGAATTTCCGATCAGTGAGATTGCTGGGAATATGGGACATGAGAGGAAACGAAAGGCCGAAGATAAAATACTTTTCTAAGGCTGTGCCTCCACCAATAGGGTTCATCGATTCGATGGTTCATCCAGATGAAAGGGGTGAATTCAAACAGCAATAACTTTGCAATGTCCGCGGCACATGAAGCTCTTAATCAAGATACATTTGTAAATACAGTTTTTGCTCGAGATTTTTAGACCACTGTAGACATCAGTTAATTTACAATAGGAATTTACTAATAAAGCGTGTTTTGGATAGGAGAATAGAACATTAACCTGCGCGTCAGATAGTCCGGATTGCAATCTCACGTTAAGATGCTCGTGACCATTAAAATTATTTGAAACGGTAAAATCAGCTTAAACGTAGGATCAATCAAACCAAGGAATTGTTTGAAATGATCAAATAATGCTTAGGTATTCAACGCTCGAAAGGTTTCACATTTGACTGTGGTTCAGACTTTTGGACCCGGCGATGTTATGAACGAATTCCGGAAGGCAGGAATGCAATGCGAGGGCAAATCAACAACATGTGTACTAAGTCTGGGTGTTTCATGCCTTCATCTTTCCTTTATCCAAAAAATATCACACTGAAATATCTCGCATCGTACTGTTCCATTCCTTCGACTCCCGCTCACGATTCTTATAACAGGTGCCATATGATCCAGACACTTCCTTCTCGTCTGGCCTGAGATACTACCTCCAGTCTGTGCACGAAGACTGATTTATATCAAATTCTACTTTCCAATTGAATCAACTATGTTCAATTTCTCTTTTGGCATCCGTTGTTTCCCTCTCCCCCCTCCCCTCTTCATTCCTCCTGGACTTCAATGCCTATGCCCTCTCATACAGACATAATATAGCTGCTCCATAGAGGCAACAGGAATAGCTTCGAGAGTCCATAACCTGCAGAAATCTGTAGGGCACGGTGATCGGCAGGATCTTTCACTGCTTCGTTCTTGAGTGCGACAATCCAATGGCCATTGTGACCCCTTTCGTCATTTAGATCTAGATGTAGCAGTCGAGTGGCACTGAGAGATAAGCTGCACTGGAGGCAAATGATGCCATCAGGCCTTATAATACATCTTTGAGGGGTGGAGTATATGCCGTGGTTGTGTCAGCACACCTACTTGGGGATATCAATAACGAATTGCTTCATCCACTTGTGATTCCCATGTGGCCCATAACACTTTCCAGTGTCCCGTTCTCGAATTCAAAAACAGGTGGTTTCTTTCTTATACTTGAATGCTTTGTATCGCCTTTTCGGTTCAAATCCAAACACAAGATGATGATCGAAAAAGGTGCACACTAAAATTTAACTCCGACCCCACACCGCGCTTACAGTACCAACTCAACTTATTAGAAAGTTCGGCTTCATAAGAATATCCTTAAGCTACGGTAATAGGTAGATAGACACCTATCACAACCCTTTTAATTCACCATTGAATTATTTCTATATTTGAAAAAGAAAACATCCAATTCATTTCGAGTCTTCTTGAAGGACAACCTTTCGCGCGCAAACTTCAACTATCCTTCCTGGTGCCTCAATTTCACATAGAAATCGTCCTGATCCGCACCACTTCCTCGCATTAAAGACCACCGGGCGAACCTGCAGCTCACAACACATCTCATATATAGGGATTAGATCTATCACTCGGCTTTGGACAATCAAACAAGCTGCGCAAATACACGTCAAGGGCTTCAGATACGCGCCTAAGAACCAACATCTACAACGAACTACATCTACAAGAATACCGTACTTGCAACACTGTCACCTCTTAAGATGGCGACCGACATGGATATCGATATGGATATCGATGTTGGGATTATTGAGGAGTTGCCCGTTCCAGATATGGTAGACATCGAGCTGATTGTGAGTACTTTCGACATTTGAATGTCCATGCGCCGGTGGGAGACTCAAACGCCAGATCGGAGGCCCTGCTAGACGTGTCAACTAGACACTATTTTCACCAGCATTGCACTAACTTCTATATACAGCCGGATCAGCCTGCGGCACAAAACGAAACATCGGCTCCAAATGATAACTCTGGCCCAGATGCAGAAAACCCCACACCAGAGAAAGTCCACATTCGCGGTTTGGACAATCTTACCACTCAGGATGTAAAGAACTTCGCGCAGCACTACTTTACCGAACATATCTCACGAGTAGAATGGATTGATGATTCTTCATTGAACTTAGTGTATGGAAGCAGCGATATTGCCGAAACAGCTCTTCGAAAGTTCTCTTCTCAAGAACTTCCGGAGGATATTTCGCAGCTTCCAGTTTTACAATCATTTCCTGCCAACCCTTTTCCCGAAAACCCCAAAATCAGCTTACAAGTACGCCTTGCCGTGGTCGGAGATCGCAAACAGAGAGGAGCCCGAGAGAGAAGTCGCTTCTACCTTTTCAATCCCGAACACGACCCTGCGGAGCGCCGAAAACGCGAGGGTGGACGAAGATATCGGGATCGAGATGATGACGGGTATAGAAGTCGGAGATATGACGAACGGGAACAACGTAACCGACAGCGTGAAGATGCGGAAGCAGGGTTTAATGCAAGTCTTTACGACGACGACGAAGCAGCCTTGGCAACTAGAGCCACAAGAGGTCATGGACGATCAGGATCTGACTCGCCCAATAGCGATTTCAGAGAACGAGCTGGCAATCGACGAGGCTCAGGTTCGCGAGAGTTGTTTCCGGATAGGAGTGGAAATGATGGAAGATTGAGAGATCGAAGCGCATCGCCCATGAGGAATGAGGACAGAGCTAGAGATAACAATAGACGACGTCGAGATACAGCAGCTGCAGAGAATAGGTCGAAAGGGAAGGTTATCAAAGCTCGCCTCCGCAGAGAATCTGCTACAAAGGAACTCTTCCCGAGCAAATTAGGTACTACTCAACGAAAGTCCGGTGCTTTAGATGCTGCAGACGAAACAGCAGATTTGTTTGCAAATAAGATGCCTGTCCCATTTCTTGATGGAAGCTCAGATATTCGACCTAGTAAACTCTCATTGGCAGACAGGATTACATCAGAACAGCCACAGCAATCGCAAGGCTTTAGCATTCGTGGAACTGCAAAGCCTGCTTCTACTGGGTTCTCTATCAAAGGTTTAGCATCCGATAATTCAACCATGAAGGAACTATTTCCTTCGCGCTCGGGGAGTGGAAACACTGGGAAAGAGCTCTTTTCGGAGAGGTTAGTTGGAAGGGGCGCAAGAAGGCAGAAGGCCGAAGATTTATTTTACTAGGTTCGGGAGGTCATGAAGTCGTTCACAGGCATCTAGTGATATTTTCTCTGCGGTTGACAGGATTGCATATAGCGTTGGGGTATCGATGCTTTAGCAAATGGAGTTATATGGGAATGGAAATGGAAATGGAAATGGAAAAGATACCATTATACTCTGCACATAGTAAGCAGCTTTTCGCAAGCAAGCCGAAGCTCGTAGTCTAT
This sequence comes from Botrytis cinerea B05.10, assembly GCF_000143535.2. Lineage (NCBI taxonomy): Eukaryota > Fungi > Ascomycota > Leotiomycetes > Helotiales > Sclerotiniaceae > Botrytis > Botrytis cinerea. The sequence continues at coordinate 1,685,059 of NC_037319.1, read as the reverse complement.
TTATATTATTCAATAATCACCTCTCAAAGCTTCTTAGGTACATAATCGCAGGCCAACGAAACTGTGAAATGCTTTCCGACAATAAAGGGACTCGCGATAATGTAGCCAAATTCCTTTTTGTTCAACTGATAAATGCTATGAACCGAGTCAGTTTACCACCAACGACTTTCAAACACCATTCATTCATCTTTGAAACCAATGTAAATACTCATCTACATAAATCGATAAAGACTGCCATACAGTTAACTCGAAATGAAACATTATTGGCACCAGTATCAACATCCTACTTTATTGGTACGGTCGTCAATGGATTGCTCCTTCTCTTTTCAGATATATAATGCCTTCTAATTATTACCACCGCGTCGATTCAATCAGATTTCTCAAAAGTCGAACTACCTTGTGAATCATCTCCATATCCAGTGAATCCCATCATTCAAAATGGATCAATGGCTCCGACCCGTCTTCGCAAGGACTCGAACACCAGTTCAATCCGCCCTAAGCAATCAGTCTGATGAACCTCCCGAAACCGAAGACACCATGAAATCCATCCGTCCCAGCTCGCGCGTTTCCTCCTACATCGGGTTTCGCTCGTCAAGTGCGAATCTTCATGCACCTGCTGGCGATACGTTTACTTTTCAACATGTTAATATTCCGGAGAATGTATATCATAAGCCCTCAGGAAGTCAGATGGCTGAAACACTTAAAGTCATTATGATGACAAGGAATTTGATGGAGTCGATACCGGTCGAGTATAATACGTGTATTTTACATGTTCTGGAGGCGTATAATGATCTACAGGAGATGTTGGCTGTGAAAGAGGGGGAGATCGAGGAGATTAAGGGAAGACATACAAAAGATATTAGGGAGTTTGATAGTATGGCTGAACAGTAAGTTATGTTTGAATATAGAGGGACATATAGTGTATTAAGTGCTACTAATGGGGTGTAATTTTAGGTGGAAGGCGAAGGAAAGAGATTATCAAAAAGAAATCAAGAATCTCGAAGTCCTTCTCTCCAAGACAGAGGGGGGAATGGAAAATGTTACGATGGCGCGCTCAAAAAGTGTTGTTCATGGGACTAGAAGAGCTGCAGATGTATTCGAAGACGGTATGGAGAAAATAAAGCAAAATTTCGCGCGCTACAGTTCTGGGAGAGGTTGGTTGCCCATCTCCTGTTCTGGCTTTACAATATCTAACACCTCAGATTCTTCTACTACCACAATTGACTGGAATATTGATCACCTACAACAAATTACCTCATCATGTCCATTAGAAACTCTCACGCAAGCAAGTGAGCTCTCTCAACAGCAAGCAGACATAAATCACGAAGGAACAGTCAAATCCCGACACAGAGAAAATTCTTCAGTTCAAGACACCGAAAGTTTCTACTCGGCAGTGGACAGTCAATCCACCCGCTTGACTTCCGTACAACTCGACGCACTAGAAAGACAACATGCTACCGAAGAACTCGGTGTAGTATTCGACTCATCATCAGAATCAGATGATACCAGTTCCCGCTCGGCATTTACTGAAGGTCAAGCTCCCACTCCTAATCGCACACCCAAAATCTCTAGTATTCGCAATAGTAATAAAGAGAAACCTCTGCCTGATATTCCGACCAAGCATCAGGAAATGGATCCTTTCTTTTCAGGCGAAGCACGCAATGTACAGCCATGGGTAGAACCACAAGACGACGGACAAGCATCTTCTTCCGCTGAATCCAGAAAGGAATTTTCGTTCAAAACAGGTGACGATACACCATCTGTGTTGCATAAACCTTCGAAAGTTGTTCTACGAAAAATTAATCCCGACTCGGTGCCAGCGAGTCGTCTTAGTTATGTTATGAATAGTGAAGACGAGTTTGTGTCTTTACCTAGGCATCCTATCGCCGATGCGAATTCTCAATTTGAAGCAAAATCGAAAACAAGGAACGTGATGTCGAAGCCGACTGTGAGTACTTCTCCGGGAAAAGAAACGTATGCTACGGGTTTGAGACAGCAATTGGGAATGGGAAGAGGAATGGGAAAAGGTATGGAGAGAGGCGACTCAAATAGTAGTATTGTGACAGCTGTGAGGGACAATTCAGGGAGGAGTGATAAGGGAAGACCAGCGAGGGAGGATGCAGGTGCGAAGGGGAATGGAAGTGGCGGGAAACAGAAGCAAAGTCAGGGAACTGCGGTTATGGCTGTAAGTGATTTTGTTCTTGGAAGTGATGGTGATGGCTCTTAGATGGTACGATGAATTAACTTCTAGTTCATCTTTCGTCTAAAGTTTTTGATGGGATAAGAGACAAGAGAGCGGAATGGAAGAGCGGGAGAGGGAATGAGTAGATGAGCGGGAATAATGGAATACTAATGATCATTCGCAAACAGGCCGTAAGAGCGATAGCAGCGAGTAACAAATCGGCTACAGCCAACGACAGAATCCAAGCTCATGCAAACGAATCTGATAGAAAGGAAGTTGATAGGAGAGAAGGAGTGCCCTTTAGCCCCGAGAGAAGTCCTACGGGATCGCAAGTCGGTGGTGGTAGAGAATGAGTGGGTTGGGATATGGGGATATGAGAGGATTGGGGAAAGGGGGGAGAATGGATGTATGGGTTTGGATGAGAGGGTTAATGATATTGATGATGGATGGAATGTGTCTATGTATGTATTAAGTGTAAGGAAGGGTATTTGTGAATACTAGGTGTAAAGTATTAAGTTGTAGAAGAGATGTTATATAGAACATATCTGAGTAAGTAGGTAGCAAATACTTACTTACTTAGTTAGTTATTTATACTGAATACTAGATACTAATAAGTTTAGTTTAGCTGCAGGTGAAGAAAAGAGCATCCATCCATCCATCCATCCATGCATCTCAATCGGGTAATTATCATATTGTACTTGTACTTGTACTTATTATAGCTAGGTATCTACACCCACCCTTATTACTCACATTTACTTATAAGCGAGTTCCAAACTCCCTAGATCTTGAAAATCCATCACAGCGCAACACTCGAGAAGTTTTCGCATTCCCTTTCTTCATCATTCGCATTGGGTGATATTGTAGAGTACTACATACATACTACATATATACCACATACTGCATACCACATACCACATACACAATCACGACGAGAAACAAGAATCAACAATCAATTTATGGTATAATTTATAATGGTATCATTGAATTCTATCATACATAGGTACATATTGCGCATTAGCATGCATGGATAGCATTGTAGCATCGTAGCACAAAACACCCCGCACGCTTAAAAAGACTAAACCCGCACTCACGACAGTTACTTTCTTCTTTCGACCCGAACGATTTAGTAACGCGTGTTTCTTTCTCCGTTCCATTGCCTCCCACCATACCGTCCATCCTGCACCTTGGTGACCTTTTGTGTATCCGTTCCCTCGATTGAAGGGTTTTCTGTTTATGTTGTTTGTTTATCTGTTCGTTGTATCTCCTTTTTTTTTCCCCATCCTGGTGCTTGAGGGGTTTCCCATATACCTAGATCCAGGCCCTAGTATCAAGTAGGGTTCCTCTAACTACTCACATTGAGTTGAGCTCTTCAACTTTCTGCTATCTCCATCTAATTCTTCTCATAGCTATTAGAGAGCGCATTATCGCCTCTGGTCATCTCTCTTTCGACACCCTTCAACGCATCAAATCCTGCCTTCTCTGCAGCTACAAAGCTTGCTTTTCTACCTGCTTTCTTTCCACTTGCTGTTGTTCTTCTGATGTAAGATTTGATGAAGAATCTTACGAAAAGGAAGGTCAACGGGGTAAGATAGATGACATTAAGCCAGATAGCGAAAGTTTGACCACTGGTGTCGATACAAGGGATTGTACGAGTCTCAGTGACGTATTTTGGGATTTTAGAGTGCGATTTAGGGATAGAAGCAATTGGTGCTTGAGCGACACTTGAGAAGGCTGGAGCGTTGACATTCTCGGCGAGACCTTCTTCGCCGATTGCGCGGTAAAGAAGTTTCTTGATCATGTCGGCGACTCCGCTTGAGGTTGCGACTGCAGCAGCGGAGGTAGCGACCACAGATGCCGAGGAGGTAATTGAGGAAATGGTGGCTGGGATGGAGGGAACTTGGACGGTGACTGTGTAGGAGATGAAGGAGTGGACGGTGGCGTAGGTAGCTCCGACGAGGAATTGAATGATTTGCATTGTTGTGAGACTGCGCTTAAGAGCTTGTGGGATGGGCACGGAGAATGCTGTAAGAGTGTAGTAGGTATACTAAAAGGCCAAATGTTAGTTATGTCTAGAATATTTTGGGATGATCTATAACTTGCCATTAATGCGTGAATTCCAGAGTTAACAAACACGAACATCCAAATTGGTGGTGACATGAATCGAATTCCAGCCCACATACACATCATCGCTCCAGCATGATGATACGTTTGTAGAGTAGAACTTCTCTTTCCCTTTGCCAAAATGATGACAGTGTCGAGAACCTCATAAAACTTGCTAAGATAGAAAAACCATCCATAAAATGCAAGTCCCTCATTCCATAATCTTCCCAGATCGGTAGGGTCTGGAGTTCCGGCACTTGTCAATTTGAATTCAGTTGGCAATTCCGCGTTCCATTTTGACATGCTTGCATTGTAAGACATGGCATTGTCCAAACCAGTAACACCATGAATTTTGCACAAACTGTCGACAGTACCTGCGAAACCAGCTGGGCCCATGGGATTTTGGATTGACCTTCTCAAAGCTCCAAACATGCCAACAAAAGTCCATCCAGAGTATACAGCCAAGAAAATGTTATGTGCCACGACAAAAACGAAGAATGCCTTGGTTTTACTGATCGGCCAAGCTTTGTTTCCAGCGCGTCTGTTGTATTGATTGACCAGCGTAACCGTTACTGCGTATACCGCAGCAATTGTGATGGGGACCCGTACATCGAGGGCGGCATTGTACCATGAGGAGTCGATTTCGAATGGAGGGGCAGAGAGAGTCGAACCTGGTAGTGGAGGAGGCAAAGTTTGAGGGTCGTCATTTGGAGGAAATGTAAATAGAGAGGGTGAAGGGTGAGAGAAATGGACAGTTGCGGAAGCCATTTTGAGTAGAATTTTATAGGTATCTTTCTTTCGCAAGGTTCGAGATGTGAGTGCAGAGTGAAGCCTTGCCTTGCGACGGAAGAGTTTTGATATCGATATCAAAACGAAGATCAAATGAGGAAAGGGCCAAAATTGGAGAAGGAAGAAAATAACTGGATCTCTTCAAAGCGACGAATCCGAGATATGGATGCGGATATGAATCTTGAGGAAGAGATTGTTGATATACTAGAGGGAAGTGGTGGGTAATGTATAAAAATTCCTAACCTTCCTCTGGCATGCAATAAGAAAGATCTCCAAGGGAAGAAGAGAAATAGAAGAATTATACTGACTGAACCCTCCTCCTCTTCCTTCTAAATCCGGGCCTCGGTTCTTTTTTTTTTTTCCTTTTTTTTTCCTTCTTCTTGACTCCCGTCCTTTGGAGAAATGTTTAGATTGAGTGAACTCGTAATATCGAAGGGTTTACGAGGTAATTTCATCCCTCTCACCCATTTCCTCCATTTTCTCTTGGGTTCCTCTTCATTTGATCGATCATACTTTGATAGCCTCGCTTCCCCTCCCAAAAAAATCCCAACAATTTTGGGACGACAAAATCTTTCCATTCACCACACAAGGAAGGAGCCACAAACGAAGCTGCAATCCTCGAATTAGAACAAGAAAAGCGTCTAGGGTTGTCTAGGATTAGCGGATTAGCTGATTAGCTGATTACCTACCTAGGTAGTTGAGTGGGTTGGGTCTTTTTCAGCCTTATTTGGTGCATCCATGGATGTCCAGTGCGCACATTCAATCCAATCCATCGCATCCATCGCATCTACCGCATCTACCGCCTTTGACGTCGTCCAATTCTGCTCTTTGGCATTGGTTAATGCGGCTCAACCGTTGGCCAGATACACGGTTCACGGTTCACGATTCACGATTCGCAGACGTCTATCAAGATGCGTGGATGCATCTTCACCGGTCAATCTTGCAGCGAGCCTCACGAATGCAGGGTAAAGTCTACATATACATGCACTTCACACGGTACGTACGTGTATGTATCCTATCGCTTCAAAGCAAGCCAACCGGTACACCCAAAAGTTTATTTATGCTCTCCAAGTTCCAGATGCAAAAACTCACCTGATGGATAAATTCTCCCAAGCAGTGGCGAAAGGAAGTTTTGTCCAATTCTTGTTTTTTGTGTGTGTGTGTTTTTGCCTCTCGCGTCTCTTTTTGCCTTCCGTCCGCTACTCCGCAGATATCAAAATGGGAGGAAAAGCGGGGCCAAATTCATCAGTTTGCTCTCAACAAAATGCACGAAAGTCGGATTTGCCCACATTGAGCTTGCTAGTCCGAGACAAAATTTGGAGTTTGGAAAATAAAGTGTGAAGGACAAAGTGTACAATGATACATCCGAGGCTAGGTTTTGGGGATGTGACTGGTTTCATGTGATAATCTCACAGGCTTGGGATTTTGATATGTGCTGGCTGTTGTCATTATTGCTGCTATTGTTGCTGTGGTTGTTACTATTCACTGTTGCTGTTACCGCGATTCCATTCGATTTAACATTGCTGGTTACACATATTGCTCGACGTTAGAAAATTTTGACGATGCAGATTTTTGTGGTTTGACGGACGAGCTAGTGTAACATTTGTGCGGTACAAAAGGACTGTTGTTATTGGCTTGGTCACTTGCTGCCCCTCATTCTAACAAATCTTTAATTCTGGGGTATGCATTGGATTGGAGCCGCTCAAACGCCTCAAGTTAAGTTCGCGTTTTGAATTCACGTGTTTTGGTGTAACCCTGTCACTTGGGGGAAAAGAAAGGTCAAGTAGAAGCTGAGATTAAGATGAGCAAGAGTATGATATTTACGAAGCCCACGAGTGTACACGTGTATATAGGGATTAAGACATCGCTTTACAAAGCTGTTTATTATGGTCCATTCAATAGTCGTTACTCAATTGGTTCGTAACAAGGGAGGACTACCAGTCAATCGCTGATTTAGATATATATTCGATTATCTAGAGCAGTCGGAACATTTCAAGGATCTATCTCATCTGAAAGACTCGTTTCCCCCAAAACACCACACCGTCTGAAAGCCGCCGTTCCTTAAAAGTTATATCTTCGATAAGACTTCTTTCCTTCGAAAGTAATATCATCTAAAAAGATATCATTCTTCGATGCATTGACTTCGCTTGATACATTGAGTTCATCTGAAATGTTAAATCATTTAGAGTATATGTTCAATCACACCTACAGGTCATGCCTTCTGGTAAAGCGGGGTTTAAAGTTCTTCTTCTCGTATGAGGAGGTAAATACAGTCAAGAACGCCGAAAGTTCAATCTAACGAGATTTGGGACATGGCGGGACTAGTAATTCGCTGTCTTTTGTTGTAGTCAGCACATAGTTGTCTAGGCTAGGTCGGCTTAATGGACCTAGTTTGCGCAATATTAAGATGAAACGAATTAGACTATCACTCGACTGGATTTTTGAGCGTCTTCTGAGACGAATTATTATTTTGGCGAATCAGATATCAATATTCTACATCAAAATTCGTGCCTGACAAAATCCACATGATATGCATTTGAGGTCAACAATCTGATCATTGTTTACACTCGTGTAGTTTTTCGCCGCATGCCTACCCTCATATGTCCTTTTCCACCTCTGTTATCTCGAAGAGCGTATGGAATAAAGTGAAGCCTTCGAATATCAACCTTGACAAAATTGTCCTCGTTATGGGCTAGATATGGTCCCGACTGTTCTGGGATTTTAAACAGTGTAGCACCATCACGTACGGTCAATTCCTTATATGGTTCAGCAGAATTGACGTCGGTTTCCGTTATTTCACACTCTGTATCTAGAACGAGACTCTAGATGTTGGTTAGTATGGGATTCACATGGAAAGATGTAAAGGATTCTCTTACCTTGAAGTGATCATCTACCCATGGGTTGTCAAAATCTTCCGCGCAGTAGAGTATAGGGCCACGAGCTAGCGCTACGATGTTTTGATTTGTGTACGGATGTGGTGATATACATCGCGGTTTCAGAGTGATGTTTAGCTGAAAAGATGGATTCGTTCTCAGATAGTCCGGGGAAAGAGTTAAGTACCCTTTCGTTACTTTTGAGCCGTATCGTTCAAATTCGGGAGAAATCTAAATTAATCAGCTCACTTCTTTGCGACCTGGAAGTTTCTTACTGTCCATTCTTCCGCCCACCCGGGTATTCTTAGTCTGACTGTTGTTGATATTGCTTCGGGGCTCTTAAGCTCAAATTGGATATTCCCGTCCCATGGCCAATCTGTCTTTTGTTCGAGTTGCACCGTGTACTCTCCTACCGGAATACTTAACACTGCGGAAGCATAAGTGTGGACATTTACTTCTACGGTATTATTTTTTTCATCGCTAGAGGAAGTCCCTAATCCACTATCAGCTGGGTAATCTTACCAGAATAATAAAAATTGCTTACAGAGATATCCTCCAATATATCCCAGAAGTCTAGCAACATTAGGTGGACAGCAAGCGCACGTAAACCACTCTGCTCGTCGGGATAAATCTGTATCGCTTGACGCAAGCTGGTTTACATATGTAAATTTGCTTCCATCTTCTGACATACCAGTGGAGACGGCGTTGTAAAAACACAATTCCATGATATCCGCATATTTGCCATCCAAATCAAGCTAGTGATATTAGCATTTGAGCGCGACTTGCTCTTTGATTTTCTTACCTGCAGAAGTCTTTCGGCAAGCATCATGACTCCTATAGAAGCACAAGTCTCGGAATAACATCCCCCCTCATCAGTGCTCGAAGGTAGAAAATTATCGATCCCAAAACCTTCCCATTGCTTTATGGCTCCAATACCTCCTGTCAGGTACATTTTCTTTTGTACCATATTGTTCCATAGTCGTTCCACTGCAGTTCTTTTTGCCTTGGTATCTTCTGAGTTATCAACTCGTACGAGATCAGACACAGCTGTCAATAAGTACATTGCTCGAACAGCATGACCTTCAATGGTTTCTTGCTCAACTAGTGGCTTGTGTGCTTGTTGATACCTAGTTCAAGGATTAATATCCATTCGCTCGACTCAAGACTCAATGCTCACCAATAGCTTTGCTTTTCAGGAAAATATTTTGGCATTTCATCTGGCCGGTCCCCTCTCATTTCAGCCTCCACATCATAATAATGCCGACCAGCTTGCCCCTTTGGATTTCCCCTCTCGTCGATGAAATATCTTGCGAAATCTAGATGCTTGGGATCTCTAGTCTTTTCATACAATCTTAGAAGAGCAAGTTCAATCTCAGGATGCCCAGGATATCCGTGCTTTTGTTCTGGGTTTGGTCCAAATGTCAAGGATAATAAATCTATGTATTTCAGAATGGGTTCTAGTAAGAGATTATTCCCATAACACTGATTGTGTGCAAGCGCTGCCTCGATCAAATGACCAGCATTGTATCTTAATATATTCATTAGCCGCAATCGTCATACTTCATGGATATCCTCACAATTCGTGTAGATCCCTCAGATTCGTGAATCTCTTTCCAGGCTCCACCACGGTGAAGTGAATATTCAAATATCCATCATCTTGTTGGGCAGATCTAATCATATCCACCAACTCTTTGACCGCGGTATCAATCTCCTGATTTTCTTTATACTGTAAGAAATAACAAGCTCCCTCGATCCACTTCGCAACATCCGAATCCCAGAATAAATGGTTAGGCACTGGCCAAACATCCGGTTCATCGTGGTATGATGCATGCCATTTTAATTTAAACGCATCGTATCTTCCTGTCGTTTTCAAAACTTTCAGCTGGTATAATAGTGTTGTTGAATACACGACTTCTCGTCTTCGACTAATGAATCCTGGGGTGGTGAAGGTGGTTTGAAGGTATGAATTTTGAGGATATGCCATGATGGAATTTTCTGTAGTTCTCGTACGTTTACCCAAAATTCTGTTATTCTACATACGATAAGTGAGTAATATATGTACAATTTCAAACCATTCGTTTAGGACATAATCGATCGCACCAAGGTCATTTCGGATATGATAGTCGCCATCCACCTACAGGTGGGTCTGAGCACTCCCGCCCACCGGAACGACCCCATGTTTACCCTTACCCCACGATCTCCCCACCGGAACATCACCCTGGACTTTCTTTCTCCCCAGCTTTCGAATCGTCGTTCCATGGGACGAGAACCAACAAATATCGTATGCGGGGTTCTTCAAATATGCTAGATCTACCACGCTGTACTATTCCAATATACACACATATATATAGAGACCATGCACCCATTGATATCCTATCTCGCATGTCCATTTCTCCATCTCCGTTTCTCCAAGTGAACAAACATGGGGTTCCTTCAAACTTTCCTCCCGGCGAATGATCGCTATGCCGCACTGTTACTCTATGGAATGGTCTTCTCGACTTGTTTCAATGGATACGATGCTGGAATCATGACTGTTATTTTGGCAGATCCACAGTTCACGAAATATTATGCGGTTAATGCTACGAGGCAGGGGATTATTGCTACGATTCCTTGGGCTACTACCGGTATGCTTTGATGGACTTGGTTTCTGTGTATGTCTAGGAATATACTAATGTAGGAGAAATAGGGTTTGCTCAATTGTGTATTGGAGGTCCATTGGCAAGTCTGGTGGGTAGACTATGGGCCTTGAGAATTTCTATCACGGTTATGATTATTGGAGTGTAAATACCTCTAATCTCATCTCACCATTTCAAACACACTAATAGCCATAGAATAATTCAAGTTGTCCCCAATACCTACGGCGTCCTCATTCTCGGCCGTCTCGTAACCGGTCTTGGTTTTGGCTGCGTCTACATAGCAACCAATCTATACGTCGCCGAGTGTGCCCCCCGCAGTCTACGCGGCTCCTTCGTTGGAACCGTCTCTCAATTCGGATATCAACTCGGAACCTTCATAGCCTTCTGGTCCGGCTACGGAATGTCTTTCCACACCTCCCCCTTCAACATCGCCTGGCGAGTCTCAAACGTCATCCAAGTTCCCATCGGCTTCATGTTCATCATTCTCTCCTTCTGGTATCCCGAATCCCCTCGTTGGCTCTTAGAGAAATATCCCGAGACCCCCGAACGCTCTCTCTCTACACTTGCCAGACTTCGCTCCGGCACCGTCACTGACGATCATGTGCGTCTTGAATTCCACGAATTACTATCTTCGCACGAATACCGCAAGAATTTTAAAACGGGATACATAGGACTCCTTTCCTCGGCCGGTATGCGCAAACGTCTCGCTTATGGTGTGTACGCTATGGCTTTGCAGCAATTCGGTGGTATAGCGGCTCTTACCATGTACGCAGCCATAATCTACAAATCTCTCGGCTGGGACCAGGGACATCAAGCACTTGCTATAAATGGGATACAAGCCGCGTTGCAATTAGTTATTGTACTGGTCAATACATTTACCGTGGATAGATTCGGAAGGAAAAGTTTGTTGATTGCGGGATTTGCGATTCAAAGTATGGCGCTTTTGATCCTGAGTAGTTTGACAACTGCGTATCCGGATAATTCGAACAGGAGTGCGGCGATAGCTGAAATAGCTATGCTGTTTATTGTAGGGCTGACTTAGTGAGTTGTCTTTACTCTTTCTCTCAAAGATCTATATCTTTGGAGGATTTTTGCTGATTGTATATCTAGCTGTTGGTCTAATGGTCCTGTAACCCCGGCCATCGCGTCAGAGATTTTCCCCCAAGAAGTTCGTGATAAGGGATTTGGTCTTTCGCTTCTGGGACAAACCGTTTGTTTGTTAGCTCTCACACAACCATGGCCAAGATTCAACGATGAAGTTGGCGGAAAGAGTTATTGGTTACTCTTCAGTTTGAATGTTGTCGCTCTGGTATATTTCCCTTTTTCCTTCCCATATTCCCCTCCTCTATAATCTCCCCCTCCCCTCCCAAAATCTGAAGAAATATAACTAACAACCCCCAGATCTCCGTAATTCTCATTCTCCCCGAAACCAAAGGTATGTCACTCGAGCGCATGGATGCGATTTTCGGCGAAGTCGACGCCGTCGCCGCGGGCGAGAGCGAGACCGGCGCGGAGAAAATCGAGGCTAGAACGTATGCGAGTGGTATCGTCGGTGATGGGGATGAAAAGATGGCGGATAGAGAATATATCGAGCATTCTGATTCGCGTTAATTTCATGGATCGCTGTTTGGGGGTGTGGGTGGGATATTGATGTATTGGGGGGAAAATGGGAATGGATGGTGTTGTTGTTTTTTGTTTTTTTGTTTTTTGGGTTGTTTGGTTTGGATGGGATGGGATGGATTTAATCATGACGGATATTAATCAATGACACGAAATAAAATATTTCCACTTCTTGTGATTATAGCAGAAAAGGGGAAAGAGGTAAGATTTACCTTTGCTGATCTAACCTGCCAGTAGAACTCGTGTTTGTATATGTTATGTCGAAGATCTCATTTCATATATTTCATAAGTTCTGACTGTGTGATGTAAAACCAGCTTTCATTCCGAGATATACCTACACACATCACATCACATTACAATCAAACTCAAACTCAAACTCAAGACCCAACATCCAAAACCAAAACAATCCAAATCTCAGAATCACATAAATCACCCACCTCACCTCACCTCAACTTTTACTTACTGACCCTACCCAAGTACCTAGATAAATAACCACACCACACCACACCACTTTCCCACTCACCCACTCACCCACCACCAACACATACTCTCGCAATCGCAATCGCAGTCTCGCACGTACGCGCGCATACGCTCCCACTGTCACGATCAATCAACCACCGGAAGTAAATCGTGGGTTAGCGAGGTGGTTCCGTGTGGGTTAACCTAGTTAGTTAATTTTTAAATCTTGAAATCTTTGCCATCCGAGCCGCGCTCTTCATTCATCCATCCATCCATCCGGGATTTTTGATTCGGTACTCAGGACGGAAGGAAGGAAGGAGGAACTATGTTCTGAATGATTCGTAGGTACGGTACGTATCTAGCTAGGTAGGTAGGTATAAGATATCGAATCCGATAGCGATTGATTGACTGACTGGTGATTATGATCATGATGGATAGTATAAGATATGCGATATGCGATATGCGATATGAGATGGATGTAAAATCAATATAGATAAAAACATACATACATACATACATACATACTTACATACCTACATACATACATATACTTATTACCATGCCGCCTAGGAAAACAGGACAACACCACCACAGATGCACGCACGGATTCGAAGTAGAATTAAAGACAGCTCGAGAGGAGACATTATTTTATTACTCTTATTACTCTTATTAAAGTTACTTATTATTAATGCCCAATTTTATCGTGCACAAGAAAGTAAAACATCAATACCTATGTCAAAACGTTAAAATGTTAAAATTGGTGAATCATAGGTACCTACGTATACAGATATTTCCCAGTCCTCTTAATAATAATTATTAGTTCGTCAAGAACTTGAGCGTAGACCCTATTCACTCGTTTCAAATTTCCAAATCATATATACCCCCCCCTCATCACTCTCCTCACTACACCCACCCACCCATCTCATATACATATAAAAAAACTCGTCCCGACTTCTCATTTCTTCTTCCACCCTCCTCGCGAGCAAATAAATAATCTATCGATTTATCTATCCTACACCTACCTCTACCTACCTCCCTTATACTCTCTTTATTCAAATCTGTCCTCCTCTCATCCTCTCATCCTCTCATCCTCTCCAACATCCATTTTCAATCTCCTTACCCTTCCACCCCCCATCTACTTTCCCCTCCCCCTTCCACTCTTTCCCTGATTCTCTCATACACATACACATATATATAATCAAATCATCCCATCTTATCTTCTAAACTTTCAATATTCCTTATTCTTCACCTCCTCCCCTCCTTGTACAAAACCACTTCAATCACTTCAATCACCACAACCCCTTAAAAGGCAAAAAATCAAAATCAAAATCAAAATCAAAAGTATACACATAAAAATATACTATTTCCCCCTCCCCTAAAAGTCTCAAGATACACTAGATATCATAGATACACACACTCCCCACCTCACACTCGACTGCCCTCGACATGGGATATCTCATATGCATTCGCCAAAAGACTTAAAACACAATCCCAGAACTAGCATCTTCATAATGTCTATTCGCCAAATCTTCATGTACAGGCCACTTATTCCTTAGCCCGTACCATTTAATCTTGACTCACTTCTCCTCAACAATACAATTCCACATTATAAAATCGAATCATCTATAAACCCAATTCCCTATCCATAACCCGACCAGAATTCCACCCACTCTCCATCTCAAATCCGTGCTCATACCTCTTACAATTGTATTCCTCCACCATCTCACCCCTGTCACACTTCCATTCGCATCCTCACCCCAATTACCAAATCTAGAATTTTTACTCGGCGTCCCCTCTCCATCCTCAAGCATTGGCAGCAGGTCTGGTTTCAAAGTTGCTCCCAAGCCACCTAACTCATGACTGGTTTGATATTTCTGCCCTTGAACCTGCCCACCACTCGCACCACCTCCATTCAAACCTCCATCAACAATCCATCCGGTAATCTTCTCCGTAGCTCCCTCTACCCTCCAAGCAACCCACGCAAAAACAACCGTAAGCAACGCAGCCTCCGTCCACCTATCCCAAACCCCCAATCTCAAAATACCCTTCAAATCCGCTGCCATCCAAATATGACTCTGTAAAACAAAAGTCTCCAGTGAACATCTTCCCAGCCAAGCAAAAATCGTCGAATGATAACTTCTCAAAATGCTATGAGAATTCCTCAGGGTGACGAATGCAAGAATTGGAACCGCCGAGATATACGGATGCCACCAGAGATAATCTTCTCTATCTGGTGATCTTTCAGTCAAGAGGCGGAAGCCAGGGAGGAGAATAACCGAGGCTACTATGGCGGTGGTTTTGAAAAATATCGGATGGCGAACCACTGGTCGAAGAAGTGTGTCGATTTTAGATTTGCAAATTACGGAAGCGGCTTTGATGCGCGTGAGACGTAGATAGAGAATCGCTGTTATCATACCGATATAAACAATGAACATATCCATTCCAGCGCGATATCTCCATTCTTGCATATTCCATGAAATGGCAAACGTGTACTTCAGTATGAAGGCTAAAACTTCCAGAACTCCAGGGATTTTGATGAAAGCCGTTGTAAGAATAGCTGAAATAAAGATCTTCCCCAATAAGAATCCGATGCTGGAATTCTTCTCTTGCCTTACTTTCAAAGTAAGGTAGACTACCAAGAACCAGAAACTAACAAGTGGAACAAAGTAATGAGCCGTATAATCAGTACGCATCATGTATGACAGAGCACAAGTTAGCATATTCAGTCGGATTAAAACACTGGCCACTCTTTTGAAAGAATAATCTTCTCTTCTCAGGAAATACATCGTGTGACCATATCCTGTCATGAAAAGATAACCAGCAACAAGATTCCGCATGATTTCAAAGAGCCATAGAGTTTTCGATCCATGAGTATAGTGATAAATAAGAATTAAGAATTGCATCCATCCTTTCCACTCGTCAGTTTGATCTCTCGAAAGAAATCCATAATCGAAAGCATGAGCTCTAACTTCATGATTTCCCTTGGAAGGACTCGAAGGATTGTTCATTCGAACGGAAAGAAGACCAGCGACAAGTACAGCAGAAGAAGCGATAAGAACCTCTCTCTTATGAAATTGCTTATGTTCTTTCTCGAACAATTGAGTTCGATCAGCGTAGTAGCAATAGCAGATTGCCAATGCAAAAGTCATAAGAGCACCAAGAACTTCTGGTTGAGGCAATAGACGTCCAACTCTCAAGACATGCTTACGGCGCAATAAAAAGACGCTGGGAAGTAGTATCATCCCAACCAAAACAAAGAGCCATTGAATCGCATTAGGCTGTCGATAGCTATTACAACAAGTTCGGTCGAAAGGATAGCCTCGTTCAACAGAGTCTGCATTACAACGAAGATTAAGCAAAACATCAGCTTTTCGATGGGCCACATTATCAACCACATGCAATCCACTCTCCTCATATTCTCCTTGGCCAGCCCAAGTCATGAGCGAAAAACTCCAAACGATATCAGCTTCTGAATGCGCGGAAACCTGTTGTAAATAATCGTTCATTTGATCGATCTTCTCCGGTGTAATAGTCTCCTCTCGAGAGGGCGATAGAGCCTGATACCAAGGTACCTGTACTGGTGCCAGGAGTAAGAAATTCGGAGATTTCCTCCTCGAAGGAAACGATTGTGACGCTGCAGCTTGTAAAGCATGCTCTCCTCCATCATGATCCATAAAAGGAATAACATGTTCAATCGAATCTCTGAAATCCTTGAAGAAATTCTCCTGTCCATGTCTCGCATACCACAACCCCGGAGCGCCCAATAAGATCAACCCAGCACTCTCATCCGTTTTCGCATCTTGCGCCGGATTTGCATTAAAGCTCTTTAATTCTCGATCCAATCCCGTAGAATTGAGATACGGGTCCCAAATAAACTGGACCGTCACGCCCGAAGAACTGAATTCTAAATCCTTATGTTTGTCCACCAGATCCAAATCCAAATGCTCTGTAATTTGTTCCTCCGCTCTTCTTTGGTCCATCTTCTTTGCGACTGCCCAGAAAATCTGCCGTGTGGTGGAGTCTCCAACGAAGACCAATCTGCGTTCCTTGAAACATTCCTGTATGTCTTTCCGCTTGTATTCATGCATCATACATCCTGGAGGTTGCCAATTCTGAAAAGGATTTTTCGAGCTCCATCTCGGACCTGGATCTAGCCATTGACCTTTATTGAGTAGGGCACCACATTTGTATGGATCGGAGATATCTGCGAGTTGGGTATTAGCTATGGGTGTCTCGGAGTAAGGGGCTGTGCGGAGAGGAGAGTTGGAATGTTAGCTACCTATCCAGCAGTATCTATAGATAACACAAACAATGATAACTGAAATCAGAGCCTGAAAAGCCTTCTCCACCACCGCCGCAATACGGGTTGGCGCCGAAGGAATCGTCACTCTCAGACGAGACATTCTGCACAATGATTCAACCCTTCTCTCAAAGCCCTATCGCATCTATTAAACCGAACACTGGTCGTCCTGCCCTTCCAGCCCAATCCAGTATGTATCGCAAACACAGCAAATCAAAAAAAATAAAAAAAATCAAGCTCAATGCAGAGTTGGAAACAGCCAACAAACAAGGCAGGCTCTCAATCAATCGAGCGACAAAGAAAGCAATCCACTCTCATTAAATCATTCAGCATACAAATCGTTCTTAACCTCAAGTATCAATTACCTTTTCGTGTCCCAGAATTGTGCACCGACGATATGGCGATGGCATCAAGAAAGAAGACTCAACAACCTCCACACCTGTGAAGAAAGAAGGAGAAGGGAATAAGAAGAACATAACTTCCAGATCCAGGAATATGACCTAGTGAGTTAATCTTGTTCGTCAGGAAAGAGGGTAGGTACATCCCATCCAAATTTGAGGGAGAGTCTTGGCTTCTCTCCATCCAACACGCATTTGCTCGAATCACAAATCGGCGTGCCTCCACCCTTGCACTCCTTGTTCGCGATGGAAACCGGCATTACTTAACAATGTGTGAGATGTTACCCAATGCGTATTTTGGCATTCGCGCACTCTCCCCGCAGAAACCCAAGGCCGGCCTTCGTAAAGCAACACCACCAATCCATCCTGCACTCCAATTATGATGTCTATGCGCTTTCCAGCCAATGATCCGGTCGCGTCCAGTCTTGCCAATACGGATATCAGGCACATCACCAATGTGCCAAGCAGACCTCGCAGCCATAAACACATGTCAGCCTCCTGCAAAGAGTTCTTGGTATGAAGGAATGTGAATCTATCAGACGTGAAGCCTCTCGCCCTCTCTCACCAACCAGGGAGGGCCGGTATCCTTTTTCTTTCATTCAGCCCATCCCATCTAACCCTCGTGCCTCTCTAATACTGTGATGCCTATATACACGCCCACGCCCATCCTGCCTCCATATTCCCACTCCACGCCAGCATCGGTCCCGAATCCCATATCAATATCAACATCATCTGCACCGCTTCCCTATCCAAGCCAATCCAAGCCAATCCATCCAGCATCCCACCTCCGAAAAGATACAAGTTGCAACCCAGCAGCAACCAACCCTCCGAGCCCTCCACCCCAAAGAAGCACCACCATCCGAATCCCGAATGCGAGCTTTCCAAAGCCACAGTCAGAAAAGTGGGATCCACCATCCACCATCCAAAAATCCAAACATAATGGAACGAACGCTCGCTCAAAACCAACGAATAAGCTGAACATTAACATTTAACATAGATAGGTAGCTCACCTCACATAGCTTGCTTATCTTAGCCCCGAACCTTCATCGGAGAAGCTTTATCAGATACTCCGTTCGCACACACTGATTATTGATTACACCGCGAGAAAGAAAGAAACCCCCGGAGGTTAAGTTAGTCCGATCTATGGAGCGAAAGATTTTATTTTTTTCTTTCTTTCTTTCTTTCTCTCTCAAAGGATTAATTTCTTTCGTTTTCGTATGAGCAACAGAAAGAAGACACCTACCGACCGACCGACCTACCTACCTACCTAACAAGACAAGTGAAAATTCCACTCTCGTTTGTTTGAGATTGGTATCGGCCTACCACCTATAGCTACTACCCATCTAGGTGTAGCCGCTTCTTTCTTTCTTCCTCTCTCTCTCTCTCTTGCAAGTAATTCATCATCTGCATACACACACACACACATAACCAAATACCAGTCCTTCAGCATGAATATCATTCAATGCGAAAGGTGTAGGTAGGTAGACATACCAAAAAAAAAAAAAAAAAAAAAAAAAAAAAAAGAGCTCCAACAACCAACAGTAGGTAGAGTATCTATCCCTCTCCCTTCCCCTCTCCCTTCCCCTCTCCCTTCCCCTCTCCCTTCCCCTCTCCTCCCCCCTCCCTCCCATCCCGTCTTCTACCTCGCTCGGCCAGCTTCCCCCCAAAGCCGGTCTTGAGCTGGATACCTCACCCACGGATCGTCAAACCATCCTCGAGTGTGCGTACAAGACAAGAGCGAACCCAGCAACGACCTTTGAGTGCGGACCCTTCTTATGCCATATAGGAGATGTTTCGCAATTTGTAGTTGCGACATCCGTTGGATTGAGAGATTTTATGTTGAGTGGAGAAGTAGGGCAAGATGAAGGAATTGGGCGCTGAGATTGACTTTTTTTTTATATGAAAAATAGCAGTAAAAATTTAAAGTTGAAAAATTCATTTCCATTCATTTTGCTCATTTGATCATTATCTACTTTTGAGAATATACCGCCTCCATGCTTTTAGTCTAGCCACTCCAAGCTCAAATACCTTAAACTCGTAGCAGGATTGTATTTTACCCTCTGCTCTGTTCCTCATGCAACCTAATGCCAAGTCCTCTTCGACTTCTTACTTTGTGGCTTAAATCTCTTCTGCATACCTCCACTTCCAGTATCCCTCCCCAACAGTGACCTCTTCAATTCTGTCTTCGCGAGACTTACCGGGTTTGGTCCATTCAAAGTGGTGTTATATGTACTGTTTGATGGCAAAACCTCGAATTGCATCGTTGCGTTACCTTCTCTGTACGTACTCTTTTGCGTTCCCGTCGTCAAGTAAGTTTTATTGCTATCAATGCTAATCAATCCACTTTCAATATCCTTTCTTCCAATAACTCTTTCGAAGATTTCAAGAGAGGCAAGAGGCTGGTAGAAGGGAACTTCGTGACCGGATTCGTAAATGCGGGAGAAGGAGAAGAGACCTGATTGTTTTACTTGGCCGTGGACGATAGAGTCAGAGGTGGTTATATTGGTGTAGCCGGCGAGGGAGAAGTTGGTGGCGTTTACTTCTTCAGAGACTGCTTCTCCACCTAGCCAGTTGCAGCTGAAATTTGTGTTAGGAGAGGGCTAGATTGATGTTTGTACTTGGAAGTACTTACTTGTAATCGGCATCACCAGCCATCATAGCAACGTAAACTCCTTGGCTAAGCAATGCTCTAACCGCCTCAATCGTACCAGACTCTCGACTATTAAGAGGTTAGTAACCTTTGTGAAGTATATATATTTTTTGACTTCCACTTACTCATCATCACCAGTAGCGCCAAAAGCATTTCCTACTGCGTTTGAAGACGTAGAAAAATTCTGGAAAGCACCAATAGCAGCTTGGACCTTTGGTGTATTGAGATATGATGTGTAGTAACCATATGGGAAAGGATCAGGTGTCAATTCTCTCATGTCATATTCATCTCTTCCCAAATAGATGTCATAGATACTTTCTACGAGATCGGCACAGAAAGTATCTGCAGCCTCACAAATCTCATTGATGCCTCTTGCTGCACAGTCTTTGACTTGATCGACACAGTTTCCGGCACCGTAGAGATTGTTGTAGAATTGTGCTTGTACACTCTCGTTGAAGGGAGAATAGTCGTATGTGTTACCAGGGTAGACGGTGAAGTTGTAGTAAGCTTGATATTGGATCAATGGATCATACCAACCATTTCCAATAAGAACTGATTCGAGGGAGATTTGATGAGCACCGGAGATATTCTTGGCGTTTTGCGTTTCAATGTACTCATTATAGATTGGACCATAATGTCCACCATAACTCTCAGTCGCAAAGTGAAATCCATTTCGAGAGTATTCGGGGAAGGCACCCATGAATCCTTGCAACGTTTTCCACTATATTTACATCAGCACATCTCTCTGAAAGATCTGAGTGGAAACTTACGAAGTTGGGAGCTCCAGCTTGGGTAGTATTGACCGTAAGACTTTGATTTGCATAACTGTAAGTTCCACAATCCGAACCCTGTGCATAGTCCGGACAAGTCGCATTTGGCAAAGTGACAATGAGACCCGAGCTAGGATCAATATATCCATTGACTGGAATCGAATATGAGAAACCGACCTGGTAAATGTCAGTTCACGAGTCCACCGCCTGCCTCTCTTCTCCCAACGTTACATACCTGGGTAGGCTGATCAATATAAATCATATTGCTAACATTATTCCAACTATAAGGATTATTGATCACACTGCCCTCTGCATCAATATAACACGGGCCATTTTCCTCAAAAAGACCAATCATGGAAGAAGAGCCCGGTCCGCCGTTGATCCATACTGTTAATGGCGCCTCGGAAGCGTTACCGTTACGAGTTTCGAAAAACCACCTCGAGGGATGTTAACATAACGTTCACTTGGGAATGATGGAGATTTGGTTCATTCAGAGACCAGAAGGAATAGCATACCAAAAAATATGTTGATCCTCATCGACATCCACATATCCCGAGTAACTCTTAACACCTTCCTGCGTTTCACATATACCCGTTGGGACTTCTTTGTATCGAACGGGCAAATCAAGGTATCCAGTGGCATTGATCAGATCTGTAGGAGCCTTGACGAATTGAGCAGCAACTGACGTTGCTGCCGTGAGAAGGATAGGTACCCGGAGTGAGGAATACATGGCGATGATGTGACATGTATCGATTGACGATGAGAAGGGGAGGTGAAGAAAAAGTAGCAGAAAGAAGAAGAAGAAGAAGTAACAAGAGCCACCGCCCTGTTTATCAATCACCGCAGAGATAAATCTTGAGCGGGATTTTTCGCAGGCACCCGATGCATTTCCCATGCACAATCAAGGTTGTATAACTCGCGACGTAGAGTTCCTGCATACACTTTCTAGGTCCATAGCATAAAGACTCAACTTACGAGCTCATCCCTACCTTATCTTGCACCCCAGACGGCGACCAATACGCAATCCCCATAATTCGTTACTCATCAAATGAAGATCGGACGAGCTAAGATGTCGTCGACATCTCGAAGAGGAAGGTGCTGAAACATCGTGGCCTCCTTCGTCATCGATCCCTCTCATCGCGATAAGACAAACACTGCACACCTCGGAAGATTACCGGCCACCGGGTTTCAACGGTCAAGCCTCATTGCAATCGGTAAGCAGTGCAACAGCGTAACAGCGTAACAGCGCATCCTAGGAGGAGTATCGTGGGAACATTGTCATTACTTGAAAGCTGATGCTAATAGCCAGCGATTGTGATGGAGAAACGGCTCTATATTGTATCGTGGAACTAGAGCTATTTCTAGTCGCTAGCACCGGGCATGAAAAAGAAATACGGAACGTCGGTTCGCAGCTAGGATAACTATGCAAGAAAGAGAATAATAACACAATAAACTTTCACAATCGTCAAGTTTCACCTCGAGAGATAAACTGCTTTCAAGCATCAGAGGCTTTCAATGTGTCAATCGAAATCTGACAGTCAGATGTGTGAATGTTCCAACTCGGATTTTACATTTTCGACCATTTCAATCTCGCAATTGATATCGGATGAGTAAATGTTCACCTATCAATCCAGACAGAACAATTATTAGATGCTAGGCAGTTTCAATATATCAATTCATGTTCGACACATAGGTCCTGGAAATGTCCGCTTTCTAGCTTCCTCGTGGTTAGCTTTCAAAGGGACTGTATCTCACTTCGCATATAATTAAACATTGTCCATTGAGTAAACGGAAACCAATCCGAGTAAACCAAATAGGACGGTGGTCACTGAGCGAGTAAAAGTTTCCAAGTTCATTTGTTTAATATGTTAGATTAATGTATCCATGTTATTCCGTTACTGTAGTACAATCGAAAGAAAGTGTCCGATTCCCATCCATGCCATGCCCATCCTCATCGCAATAAATACAATTTGCTTCCTTCATTCCTCATCCATGCATATTCTAATCTAAGATAGCCAATATCTATAGATCTAGAGAGTATAGTCATTCAACCATTTGTTGAGGAAATCTAACGAAGCCTCAGGTTGGTCCATTGGGACCATGTGTCCAGCACCAAAGATACGAGCGAATGTGAAGTTACCACTGCTCTTGAAGGTACCAGTCTTGTGTCCACTCTCCAATTGGAGATCCTTGGTCTTGGCGGCATTGAAATCCTTCTTGCCAGGCCATTCAAGAGCATCAGTCCATGCTTGGTTTCCGAGCCAGTTGCAGATGAAATCAGCATCACCAGCATAGATCAAGACTGGGATTTGCTCGAGGATACCTGGTACCAAACGGTGGAAAGGCTTCATCCAGTCACCTTGGAAGAGGAAGTTTCGGTTGATATCGAAGTTGCAGCTGTCGTAACTGCTGACTTCAACACCGAGTTCCTTTTGCACATCGGCCTTGTTCAAGAACTCGCTAATCCAGCCAAGGGCAGAGTAGCACAAGTTGCTGGTGTCTTCACATTTACCACGGACATCATAAACATTCTATAACGTGTTAGCATCTTGTACCTCGCGGATTGTTTGGTTTTACACACCTGTCCAGTTCGTTGGTAAGGTCCCATCATGGCATTGTTGCAGTAAATGCTTGCTGGAACGCAAGACCAAACACTCTCGCTGTCGTAGCAGTTTTGGATCAAACTTTGGCAACGTGGAAGAGCGTTATCCATAGCTTGACATTCACTGGCACCGAGAACGGCTGGCCATCCACCATCTCCACAAGCCATTGGTCTGTAGTGTTCGTATTGTGTAAGTCCATCGGTCAAACCGTTACCGATAAGAACGGACTTGAGGTTGATGTTGCGTTTCTTGTGAGACAAGATCTCACTGGTGAAAACTGGAATGTAATGGCCAGCATAGGATTCACCAGCAATGTGGAAATCTTGCTTGGCGTATTCGGGGAATTGTTTGAAGAACAAGGTGAGAAGAGCATAAACATCCTTGCCTGCAGCAACTGTGTTGCTAACAGATGAACCACTGTATGAGTATCCAACATTGACCGGTTGGTCAAGGAAGATGACGGAAGCATTAGCGTTCCATGAGTATGGGTTGTTGTGTAGTTTGAGGTTCTTGTCGATTGAGGAAGGGCCAAGTTCGAGGAAGAGGCCGGTCAAAGAAGAGCATCCTGGCCCTCCGTTCAACCAAAGAACGACTGGATCGTTCTTAGGGTCATTTCTAGATTCAAAGAACCCTAAATCTCATTAGCACGTTTGTTCGCAGTAGAAAATGATACCGGAAGAAAGTGGTGGCGTCGTGATCAAGAAATGTGCTCCATCGTCAGGTCATCAAAAGAAAAGTAACACTCACAATAGAAAAGATGCTTATCATCCTCCTCATCATCCAAATAACCACTGTATTGCTTGACGGTATCAACGCCGAGCTTACTAGGGTCAACCTTCTTAGCTCTCAAGTTATATTGCTCAAGCTTTCCATCAATCTCACGCTCCTTCTCTCCCTTTGAGTTCTCGACCCAAACGCTTTGAATGTCTGCGCCTTTGACAATGTAATCCCAAGTAGAATCTGGTTTTCTTGTATGAGGTTTTGGTTCCGAGAAGAAGGCAGCTTTTTCCATCGCTTCCGGGAAAAGCATGGAAACTTCATCCCAGATAGCTTTGGCTTCGGCAGTCATGCCCTTCATGGAACCAGTGAGGTGACCCAAAGATTCCATTGATTTAGACCAGGCATCCGAGACCGGCTTTGTTGCTGATTTGAATGGGTTCTGGAGAACCTGCTGTTGGGGCGTGATGGATGCCGCAGCAGCGCCCACAAGGACGGTTGATGCGAGAAGCTTCATGATGAAGTGCAATGCAGAGTAGCAGCGGTAGTGTTGTTGTGCTTTTATTCTATTTCATATGATGATTTCCAAAAGAGGCGGATGTGGTGACGAAGAATAAAGAGATGGAAGATGGAATGGAAAGAGGAAGGAAGAAAGAAGGACGAGAGATGGATGGGAGAGACGGGATCTTTGAATAGTAGGGTTTCAAGGCGGTAACTGGGGAGCAAGTTGAATAGGGTAACCAAGAGCGACCCAAGTTGCTGATGTGCTCGTGCCTGGGCTTGTGCTTGGTTGCTGGCTGCTGGCTGCTGGCTGCTGGCTGCTGGCTGTGCTCGTGCCTCGATTACGATTACGTAGCAAGGCACCCTGGGGCGTTGGAGGTTGGATGGATGGATGCTTATCGCTCCAGCCATGGGAATTACAGCTGCTGCATCGCACAATCACCAGTCTGGCTAATACTATCGATCAAAAGACCACCAAACCATCTATGTTACGGTTCCAGCCCGCACTTGCCATATTAACTATCGCATCAAGTTATCTCTCCATCTCTCCATCTCTCCGTCTCTCGATGTCTCGACATATCACCGTGAACGCTTCGTCCCATCGCAACGTGAAGCTGTCGGGGCCGATCCTTCCAACCTCTGCAGCGAAACCCAGCGTATCACAACAGAGCCTGGGGCTAGTCTCAGATTCCCCTGACGCCACTGCATAGTATATCTGTCAAGGTACCCGCGATGAGCACATGACTCTGGTCTCAGACTTTCATTCACCGATAAACCCATGATTCAGATATGGACATGAGGGCTGTACGGTAAAGGAGCCCCGGTTCGAATTGTGCTTCTTCGCATTACCAGCATGGCTCATTGTGACTCACGATGAAGATATTGTGCGAGATGATAATACTGCCGGACGTTCTCCCACCCCCATCCCACTCAGATAAGTGTAGATAAGCTCGAGACGCTCAGAAATGGCGGCGA
Organism: Botrytis cinerea B05.10; assembly: GCF_000143535.2. Classification (NCBI taxonomy): domain Eukaryota; kingdom Fungi; phylum Ascomycota; class Leotiomycetes; order Helotiales; family Sclerotiniaceae; genus Botrytis; species Botrytis cinerea. The sequence goes on along the minus strand of NC_037319.1, from coordinate 1,659,486 downwards.
ATTTGATATCGAACATGCCGTGCCTTTGTTGCTAGTGACTCAGCCGTTCCCGCGGGGTGATGTAAGGGTAAGCCCGCGCAAAAAGAAAAATCTCCAAGGCCATTAAGAAAAAAAAGACAATCCAACTTCCTTTTTTGCGATCAACACCATCCTACAAACCGTCAATATGCCCATCAATCAACCCTCTAACCAGATCAAACTCACAAATGTATCCCTGGTACGCTACAAAAAGGCAAAAAAGCGTTTCGAGATCGCCTGCTACAAGAACAAAGTACTCGAATGGCGGTCCGGCAACGAAAAAGACATCGACAATGTTCTCCAAATTCCTAACGTTTTCCTCAATGTCTCGCGAGGACAAACTGCACCGACGGCCGATCTAGCAAAGGCCTTTGGAAAAGATACTCCCGTCCAAGACATCATTCTCGAAATATTAAACAAGGGAGAGTTACAAGTGGGAGAGAAAGAACGTCATGCACAGCTGGAGCGAGTGCACAACGAAGTGATCAGTATCGTAGCCAGCAAACTGGTGGATCCAAAGTCGAAGCGCGTGTACACCACCGGAATGATAGAGAAAGCACTTGAGATGCTCAGTTCGCAGGGTTCGCAAGCACAGGAAAAAGAGAAGAATCTGGGCAGCGAAACTGCAACCCCGACGACGGGAGAAGAAGGAGAGGCAAAGCCAATACCGAGAGCGAGGGAACATGCTTGGACGGGTGTTGTGGCTACAAAGAGCGCAAAGAGTCAGGCGTTGGAAGCGATGAAGGCGTTGATTGCTCACCAGCCCATTCCAGTCGCGAGAGCAAGGATGAGGTTGAGAGTTACCCTGCCTACCAAGATTCTAAAGCAGGTTGTTAAGGCTCCTGGACCAAAATCCGTTGATGAGGGAGAGGGTGATAAGAAGGAGACGGTCAAGGATAGAGTATTGGGATATGTAGAGCAGGTCGAGACTCAGGATGTGATGGGTGCAGAGTGGGAGGTAGTAGGCTTTGTAGAACCTGGTGCCTTCAAGGGAATAGGAGATTTCATCAGTACGGAGACGAAGGGACAGGGCAGAGTTGAGGTGTTGGATATGGCTGTTACTCATGAAGACTAAAGGGTCCAAGTCTTCTGTTGCAACTTGGGTCTGGTATCATTTAGCGGGTCTAGAATGGCGTTAGGGGTAGCAAAAGTAGTTTACATTTTACCTTGTGGTTATATATCCTGTATGTTGATTGGTTTGTCATTTTGAGAATCAAAGAAAGTTACGTCGTGCACATTAGCAGATATGATTACAGCATTTTGACACAAGCGAATAATGATACGGGTCATATAAACTAGATATATCACTGTGGAATTTGTAGTTTCAAAGACTTCTTGGTAGATAGCCGAAAGGTAGAGTTCGTTAAGAACAAAACGTGATGCAAATATAAGCTCCAATAGTTGCCACTTGCTCCTTCCAAATCTAGAATTCGAGGGCCATTGAAAAACAAGTTACTTCCTTCCCTTAAATGGAAACGATAATAGGCGAAGGGGTAGCATAAAATACATCAACGCCCCTATTTGTATGCAGAGGTAGCAATTTCAATTACGGCTTTGGGACGTTTGAATTCCAAATTCTTTGTGAAAACAGCTCTCATAATTCGTGGGCATACCTGAAAATTAATCTTGGCACATTGTTCTGAAAGCACAAAAGATTATAGTGAAGCCATTGATGATTTATTGTTTCCTTTTCATGAACTGATTTCCCTGGGGCATGCCCAGTAACAGCATCATGCTGTAGAAGCTGTTAAGCCAGAAGTAAAGTACCAGTCCATCGCAAAAGCCACACTCCACCCAACCGTAAATCCCAGAAGCGCAAATATTTAGTTTCCCTTCTTCTTGGAAACACCGACGGTTCTACCTCTGCGACCAGTGGTCTTGGAGTGTTGTCCACGGACACGGAGACCCCAGTAGTGACGGAGACCACGGTGAGCACGGATCTTCTTGAGGCGTTCCAAATCGTCACGGAGCTTGGAGTCGACACCGTTAGCGAGAACTTGGGAGTCCTTACCATCGACGATATCGCGTTGTCTGTTGAGGAACCAGGATGGGATCTTGTATTGGGTTGGGTTTTGGATGATGGTAACGATTCTCTCGAGCTCTTCGGAGGTGAGTTCACCAGCGCTGTGATTGATTAGTCCTTCGCCCTTCTACTATCGTGTCTAGTGTGTTCCATACCGCTTGTTGAGATCGACATCAGCCTTCTTGCAGACCAAGTTGGAGTAACGACGTCCGACACCCTAAAATGGAATTAGAATGAAAACTAGGCGATAGGAATGGTGAATGCTCGCCTTGATTTTGGTTAAAGCGAACATAACCTTCTGCTTTCCCTCAACGTTGGTGTTGAGCAGACGCAGAATGTATTGAAAGTTGGACTTCTCCCCGCTGTAAACAAGTTGTCAGTAAATCGTCGAAATTGGGGGACCAGAAACCATCATTTTGAAGCGCATCCTCATTAAAGGTCGCAAAACAAAATTTCCAGCATTTCGGTCTTGAAAAAAGGGAAATTTGGGTGTCGCACGTAACAAGTGACATTTTGGGCGACGGTATCTGGAATTGTCGATGGTGTCGAGAGGCGTTTCGAGAGGCAGAAAGTTCAAGAGGTCAAAAAAGTTCATACAATTCGCTTCACTTCAGGAAAGTGCAAAAGTCGATTTTAGCGCGCTTTCCGTATTTGGCTTAGGCAAGTCATGTGCTTAGGGCAAACTACAATCAAGCGAGCCAAAACGGAAGGAACTCCCAAAAATTTACAGCATCAAGATCATACCGAAATTTTCCGTACTAACGACCGCAGCAACCAAACGTCAAGATGGTACGTTGAATGTGTTTCCTATTGTTACTCTGGAGGATGTACGATTGTTTGGAATCAATTGCGACAATTAGATGTTGGAAAATCGACAATTGGGGACTTGGGTGATGGAGGGGCCGACTACAGGGAAATTCGAAGTCGCCGAGCCAGATCTTTGGCTCAACTGATGTGGAGAGTTCTGTAAAGATATCTCTGGTGGTGGGAGGATTTTATTGCAAAGAAATCTGGCACTGTTGAGTCGAGTTCTTAGTCTCTTTGTACTGGGTACATCGCAGATTGCGCTGGTGACGGAAGATCTACCTGGATCATTATATTTTGGATACACAGTTTTTACTTGGATACATGGCTAATGAAGATGTCTGTTTATAGGTACGATACGCTGCTACTGAGATAGGTACGAAAATGCAATCGACTTTGCTTGCCTCCGAAAAACTTACCTCCCATGGGTAATTGCTGACTTTACGATCAGAATCGGCCAAGAGCGCCAGATCCCGCGGTTCTTACCTCCGTGTTTCTTTCAAGAATACCCGTGAGACAGCACAAGCTATCAACGCAAGTTTTCGAAACCTTTACGATTCGACAAATACTAATACTGCGTAGGGATGGAAGCTCCAGCGCGCCGTCAAGTTCCTTGAGAACGTTCAAGAACACAAGGAGGCTGTTGCCATGAGAAGATACGCCGGAGGAACTGGACGTGCTGCTCAAGGTATGTTCGAGCATTGATATCAGAAGGGAATCGAGAATTTTGGATTAGAAAAGATCGGGAGGCTGATAGGGATATTTCAATAGGAAAGCAATTCGGTGTTACCCGTGCTAGATGGCCAGTCAAGTCCGCCGAGTTCCTCCTCGGTCTCTTGAAGAACGCTGAGGCCAACGCCGATACCAAGGGTCTCGATACCGGAAACTTGATCGTCAAGCACATCCAAGTTAACCAAGCACCAAAGCAACGTCGTAGAACTTACCGTGCTCACGGTCGTGTAAGTTCACATCGAAAGTCTACGATATACCCAATACTAATATTTAATAGATCAACCCATACATGTCAAATCCTTGCCACATCGAATTGATCTTGACCGAAGGAGAGGAAGTTGTTCAAAAGTCCGAGGCCGTTGCTGGACGTGAGACCGCACACTTGTCTTCAAGACAACGTGGTGCTCGTATCCGTCAAGCTATCACTGCTGCATAGATGTTCTCTTTTTATGGTTGGCTGGGGTTTGCGCGAATGGGCATTGATATGAAGGTCATCATACAAGGTTATTTCAAAAAATGGATGGCTTGTACAGGTGACTTATTGCTGCACTATAAATGAACCATTAAATGAAATACTTGCAGAAAATTTAATTGCCTCTTGACGAATTTTTCTGACTCTTGCCACGGGTGCTTGTGATATATTTGCACTTGTTCTCGAGCACTGCCAAGTCAGGCACAATCTTATGGGAGTCGGAGAAACCTCAAGCTCCAGGTCAGATCAGACGCTATCCACTACATGCAAATCTCAATTCTCTTTCACGAGACGTGGGCCTAGATCATTCTAAAACGGTTGACAACTAATCGTTCATCAACAGAGCGGCAGTTGGCTTTTAGCAATAGCCAAAGTAGATCTCGGCATCGACAGCATCTGCATCCCAGCTCTCCATGCCTAGATACCCAAGCTTAGACCATATCTACTTGCAGCCCGACCCGTCTCACATCCTCAATACACACGTCCAGCTCCTATCGCTAGAATCGAACACAGCAACCAACCTTTCAATACCTGCAATACGATCTGCATTCTGGATTCTGGATTCCTCGCTATCAGCTTTACCCATGCATGTCCAACCCCCGTTTACGCCCCATCAAATATAGCTTAGTATCTTTCAATACAGCATAGCAAGTCCACACTGTATAGTGCCCAGAGGTCCTTGAGCTTTCACGAACAGGAGCTTATTAGGTGGCTTGTTACTCTTCTTTATAACTGTTACTCTTAGCGTAGATTCATTCGATACCGAGTTTTCTGCGGGATCCCCAGTATCTACCCATCTTTTCTTATTCAGCCCTTTCAGCTCCCTCCTGTCCAGAGGCCTTCATCACCTCACTCTATATTCATTCAGCACTCAAACATGCCATCACCCATCTCCCACACTCCCTAAAGCACTCACCCACCTTTCTCCTTTTCTCTCCTCTCCTCTCCTCTCCTCTTCCATTTCCACCTCCCCTTAAACACGACCACCTCTCACTCAATCACTCCATCATCCCATCTAACTCACCCCACTAATCCAGCACTATCCAAATCCATACCCACATTCCTCCCTTCCTCCCTTCCTCCCTTCCTTTCACACCCTCGTCACCATCACCATCACCATCACCAACCGTCTAATCTCCCAAACAATTCACAACCTAGAGTTTATCCCCAACGACAATCAATAATACCATCTTGATAAGACACCAAAAACGAAGATAAAGAGAAAAGACAAGAGAGTAAGAATACGAAAAGGGAATGAGAAAGGGAATCAGATTAGGGTGTTTCATTATCAGAATAAACGTACTCGGGGTTTCCAATAGCCTTCTTGAATACAATCTAAGAATCAAAGGCTTTGGATCGATTTCAAATGGTTTGAACTGTTGAATTCATTCCAAGTATTGAAATGCTCTCGTATATCGGAAGCTGTCCAGACCACCAAACACCTTGAACTCATCATTATCATAGCATGCAATCACGTCACATCAACGCACTACATAATTTGAATAAATTCTCATTATGTACTATTACTATACACTAATCCTACAGAGTAACAAGAATTGCCTGACTATCTTCGTCGTCATCACTCATATCAGTTCCCAAAGCGCCATAAAATATTTCATGTCAACAATCCAATGATTGATAGATATCAGCAAATCTGTGATACAGAAGGTGCATCTGATCCAATCAATGTTGTTGAACACAATTATTTGTGATCTTGAATCATCCGATGTCTTCGCTGAACTCCCTCCCCAATGATTTTCCATATGAAACTCCCGTCCAATCCATATTATAATAAGCCGTGAGACCAATTGTTTACCCTAATATGCAACCTGAAATGCGGATTGAAGATAATATTAAGAACCCATTCGTTATGCTTTGGTGCCATGCCATAATGACCCCGCCATGCTGCTCCAAGAGAGAGAAAAAAGGTAGTAGTATACAAGAAATATTTGTATAAGATAATAAATCCGTCCTAAGACATCTTTATCCCACACAAACAAACCCCAAAGAAAGAAATTATTGTGGTACCAGTAGGATTAGTACAATGACAAGGTAATTGCAATTTGTGCCCTTGTAGAATATGAGAAAATTTATTGATGCATCAAATTAAACTTCAGGAGCTGAAGCTGAAGTTGGAGCTGCAGCTACAATGAATCCATTGAATCTTCCAAGACCTGCGCGTAGGATCCCATCATGATTTGCTTCAGTCGTTAACTGCGTAGGCAAATTTCCCCAACCAAGAGTCATGTTCCAAACATTTTGTAGAACCTCGACTTCAAGATCGCTCATCGCATTTGTGATTGAAGCAAGTAGGCTGTCACCCGGCTTCATCATGATGCTCTCATAGTCATTGATCCTCTTTGTTACTCCAGCAGGTACGGATCCCCGCTGCTCACCACCACCTTCATGAATTGCTGACTGATTGAATTCAAGAGGAAGTCGGGCATATCCACATGACTTGAAAACGAGTTGTTTCAAACTACTTTGAGTTTTGGGTTGGGGCTCTGCACTAGATTCGTTGGAATGGCGCAAATCTGCCAGCCTAATACCAGGAGACAAATTGTCAATAACCTGAGCCCAGGAACCATTGCGAGGTTCATTGAGCCACTCTGGTTGGGAATTTGAATTGGTTGTGACCACTGGCAACTGCGTGGCTGGGGGCGCTGCTGCTAGAAATGGTGGGACTGCAGGCATGTTGGGCGGAAACAACGCGGCATGTGCAGCAAGATGATGGTTATTGGCGAAGCCCATATTTGCCGCCATATCTACCGCCATGGCTTGTGCCAAAGCATTCTGCTGGTGATTTGCTCGAGGCATTGGGTGTTGTCCAGGACGAATGAAGGCGGTCAATGAAACCGAATCAAGTGTTAAGGATTCAAGGCTGCATTGTTTGAGATCATTGACAAAGCGCGTCAATAAATGAGGACTTAACCAGCAGTTTTTCAATGACAGATTCTTGATATAGGGTAGCGACAGAACTTCCTTCTCCCCTTTTCTACTAACCATGCTCATTGAATCTGATACTATGGGAGCAGCAAGTATATGCTGGTTCCGGCAGAAGAGACCAGGAGCATACTCTCCACCGCCGACCCATTCAAAATGTAAAGACTCGATTTGCTGACGTCGAGATATTTGTTTGGAGAGAAGCTGAAAGACGCCAGTGACAGCCTTAGATGGACGTAACTTGATATCTTGAACCCAACTGGTAGGGAGTTTGACAAGTTCACGCCAGTCGGGAATAATGCCTAGAGATAGCTCCAACAAATTTGGTAGGCTATTCCAAAAATCGTCGCGAATGAGGTTTGGCAAGTGTCTGTTTGGCAAGCGGGCGATGGTAAGTTTCTTAACACCGGCAAATGTGACTGGACTATCGATAACGGCAATAGTAAAAGTTTGCATGAATGCTCGCTGAGCCCATTCAAGTTCAAGTAACATCTCTTTTTGTGCGCAGGTGAGATCGTTCGGCTTTAGAGGAATGCCCTTTGATGTTAACCTAGGCTTGCGACCTAGGGCGGCGTTAAATCCAGAGCGTTCAGGAACATTGCTGGAAACGTTGCCTTCACTTTGACCATTACTCTCGTCTTCACCATCAGTCGAAACTCTATCCTCGGCGTTCAATCTTTCATCATCATCATCTTCTTCTTCGTCTACAACTGCAGGATTGCCAGATCCAAAATGGTTTCCGAGTATACGAGCAATGCCCTCTTCAAAATCAGTATAAGGAATGGAGGGCGCATGAGGGACTCCATCTTGTGTATGTGCACTCGCTGGGCCTCCGTTGGGGTGAGAGAGGCTGAGATATTGGTTAATTTGCTCGCCACCGTATCCTGATTCCTGAAAGACTCTTTGAAGTAGTGAACGTGTGTCGTTCAAAAGCTCTGTTCGGAAAGGTGGAGTGACCTGATGCGGTCGCATGTTCTGCTTTGGCGCAGGTTCTGATTCTGGTTCGAATCTTGTTGATCCAAACACCGCGGGTTTCTCGCCACGCTGAATAACCTTGTGGTTGACGTCTGGACCAGCAAGCCATCCCAATCCTCCATCGATGGATAGGCCAAGTTCTTCTGCTGCTACAACGAATTGAAATGCTTTTGTCATCGTTCGAGTTTCGTCAGCTTTCTGTTCTAGACCCTCTAATTGTGCATATCTATTATATTCCTGGAATGGCCATTTGTAAGAACCCCAGAAAGTTGTGATTGTGTCGTGGTTATGCTTTACGGGAGGTTTAGTCAACTTTGCAATATCAACTTCGAAGGCTAATTAAGTTATTAGCAATTGAAGATGTTTGGAGGGGTGAATTAACATACACATAGCAAAGTGTCTGATGTGCCGACCAAAACCTAAGGGATATTAGTAACGCTGAAAACCAACCTGATAGAGTTAATCATTATATACCTTGAAAGATGCGCATGCCTTTATCTTGTAACAAGATCGAGCTATGAGAAGTGGACGGCTCGGAAGCGATGCCGTAAATCTCTGGTCTAAATGGAACCACTACATATTTGAAGAGGTATTCGGAGACGTTTGCTTCAAACTCATGATTTACCAATCGCATTTTATGGATGGTGGATCGAGGGAGATTCTTGATGATGAGATTGAAGATCTCCACCGGGAGTCTATGGGGTGGCCAGCCATTTTGACCTACTTTGATCAATGAATTGTATTACGAGGATGTGTCCTAGAACCTACCTGTTGTCACCGTCATGACTTCTTTTCCTTTTCCTTTTGCCGTCTGCGCCTGGTCGGGAGTTCTCTGGCTAAGCTTGCGACGCTTTGGGGAATTTATATCCATTGTATGCGAGAATATACACAAGTTTAAATGAACTGAGGTGCCGAGCACAATTAGTATAGCAACACAGGAAGGAACGATCCCGAGGTCCTTTAATTTTAGGTGCGAGGAACCGTGAAGATTATCCTGTTCTGAAAAGGGGGGATATCAAGAGTAGTGCTCTTAATTTTGTTGGCGATTGCAATTGTAGTCATGTAGTTTTGTGTGCCGTTATACGACGATAATCTTCTTCAAAGAGTTGTAAGATTAAGGTTACAAACGGGAATTGGGAAACACTCCGAGGGAAAGAAGAGAACCAAAGCAAAAACCTGTGGTTCTCTTATTGATGGAACTCCAAGTATTTCCAAACACTTGGTGTAAATACTTTTGATGGTATGAAGAATTGGTTGTGAAAGATGTGATGAAAGGTTGTTGTCCATTAGGCTGAGGTCTGGCTGCCCCTCAGGTGGAGGAACGTCATGCTAGTTTATCTCCGAAGTGCGATGAGCGTAAGGGTGTAGACAGCCTTGTCTGTTGATGCCTAAGGCCATGATACATGGTCTTTGCGCTGGCTCGAGGCTGGCCAGGTCTCTTGATGATGAATCGTCTTATAATCACTTGCATTGTACTCCCACTATATCCAAACATGCTTTTGGCTTACCAAGAAGCTCATCTCAACCTCTACATTGCATATACCGGACGCATGGTCTACTTTTGATGAATTCTACGTTTTAACACTTCTTTGCAACTGTGATCTCACCCACCCGTATTCCTAACAGCTAGAAGCGTCCAGAGACAATGGTAGCCTTGCAGAATGGCACAACAAGGATACCAGGATAGAGGGAATCCGTTTTTAAGTTACGCGAAGAAGTCCGCTGCAAGAAGTCCGCTTTAAGAGCTATGTTGAGACAAAAGGAGAATCGGGCATTCTGCTAAAGCGTAACTATTCAATCAAGCCCAATGCTAACCTTGATGTCTTTTCACAGTGCGCGCCGCGGTATATTATTACAAAAAGGGGGACAGCTAGACGACACAAGTATGTCTCCAATGGGATGTATCTGAATTGGGTACCGGAGTGGCTAGACGTATCATCTCATTCCATTTCTGATCTTCAGAGATTCTCGAGAGATTGCCACAGATACCTAAACTTCGATCTTCTTTCCAAGTTGCTGGTACTCTGGGCCTGCTGAGCCTGTTAGAATTGCGAACCAATTGTCTTCTCTCCTTTGCTCTGCACCAAAGAATACCAACAACACGTCAAAGTCTATTGATTCTCTATTCTGTGGTCTTTGTGCAGATGCAAGACGTGCTCCAATGTGTAGCTGTTTGTCTATTCTAGTGTCTTAAAGTACATTGAGAATTATGCTTGATCCTCATAGGATTTCTCGACCACACTGTATAAGGTTGATATTTAATTTGAGGAACCTGTTCCATAGACTTGTGATCTCGAGCGAACAGCACATCAACAATCAGACGTTTAATGGAAGTGGTGGTTAATAGTCTCAAAGACTTCCGACGAGACTTGAAATTCCATCAGACAATTTTAGCACATCTGCCTATATCCACCCCTGCACCATTGCAGAGCTGCCTCAATTTTGTTCTAGGCTTTTCTCCTTCAATTGATGAGTCGAAGCTTGGCGTTCTAGATATCCTTGACGCATGTCTCTTTAGCATTATGCTCGATGGCGAATGTTCAGCAGCTGGTAATGATAGCAACATATTGTCTGCCGGTTTCTGTTTGGAGGCCGTGGCCTTACTAGATTCATCCTTCATTGCTTGAAGTGGTACATCTATCAGTGCTCCATCAAGGTACGTACTATGGGACCATGCAGACTCCAATCCTGGAAGAAATTGCTCGAGCTCGCGCATTTCGACCCAAGTTATTGTATCTTCGGTCATCGCAATATATAAGTCTTCAATTTTACCAGACCCGTCAAGGACAGCGCAATAGTCCTTCAAGAATTTAACATCATAATCACTGGAGACCTGTTCGGTTGACGTTAGTATCGCCGATACAAGCGAAAGAAAAGCTCCAAGGCATACTCACTAACTGTGCGTCTAGTTGTCGAAGCATCGGAAGGCCCCTCAAATTCTTAACATCACAGATTTTGGCCACGAGGGGTTGCCAAGGCCTTCCTCGTAGGACTGGCGCAAAAGCAGAACTCACGGCCTCCTTGAAACAATCACTATATGTGTCGGACACGACTATCTTTCGATGCAACCCTCGAGATAGGCACCTTTTGTAAGCTGCCGTATCTTTTTCAAAAGGGAAAGGCTGGGATGATGTGGGCATAAGGGAGACGTGTACAGTCCATGAACGAGCCTCACATCGATCACCCGAAAGATCTCTTTCCAGGAATTCCTGACCTGATGCAAAACCATTCATGGGCATTTGAAAATTCCCTATAGCATCGCCTTCCCCAGACTTTGTCGTATTCTCAATTGCAATCTGCAAATTCGCAGCAGGAGGCGTCGACGCTTTTCTTCGTTGAGCCCTCTTCGGAGGTGTGAGAGTTCGTGCTGAGGTATTCTCAAGAGTGTCTACTCTATCCTCTACTTTCATTGACGCATCGTCCAACTCGATCATCCTAGCATGAATTCTGTGTACGTCATCTACTAATCCTTCGATTCGATCATCGTAATATGGTGTTCGCTTGTTCAAGAGGCCAACGTTCTGCCAAAGTCCGCCGATGCCACGATGAATATTTCGTATTTCAACTTCGCGTTCCAAATTTTCCTTTTCTACAAGCTCTTCTAATTTTACAAGCCGGTCAAGCAAGCCACCTCTCCCTATACGCCGTTCTCGATGTAGCTCCTTCTCAAGAGTATCAATCCTCAACTTCAACGCATCTAATTCTTCTCTACCAGAACATTCTGGGTCTGAATTGTGATATACTGCCTGGTGTCCGCAATGACACAAACTGCCTGGAATTGATCGGTTGGATGCAAATCCGACGCACGCGCATCGCAGCTGCTTTGATTCAGGATGTAGGAGAATGAATCTGCAACTACCCTTGGGAAGATGTGAATCATCTGTATGAGTTTTGTCGCAATGGGGCTCGGACATGCTCGTAGCATCTGATGCTTTAAAAACTAGAATACTTTAGGAGGAAACTCGACATCAGGGTCTAAGAAAGTTTATTGCAACGATAATTTGATTCAGAGTGGCTAACATCAGTTCCGTCAACGTTCATCCGTCAAATATCAGTCTTAATTGTTTGTTACACGTCCCGAAATGTCATTGGGGTGCGTTGACTTCCACGAGCTGATCAAACTTTTTGTGGTACTCAGAGAGTCTGAAATTTGTGAAAGGTGCTTCATGATGTGCGGAACATTCTGGCTCATATTTGATGTTAATTGGTATGGGGTTATCAGTGAACAAGCCTACAAAAGTAAAGGGTGTACAGGGTCTGAAGATAAGCACCCCTAGCCATTTGATATGTACGACCAATGCGGGTGAAACGAAATCAACCATCGGGACTAGTTAAAAGACTCATGCGGGATACTACCTTGCCTCCCTCATTTCAATCAAAGTTCCCGGCAGAAAAGAAACAGAGTCCAAAACAGAATACAACCATATCGTAAGATAGATATAGTTATGCAGGAAGGTGGACACTTGTGGGATTGATCTAGATTCTGGAGAAATCCCCACGCTTGCACCAAGTTTTGCAAGCATATAGATGAATTCTCTCTGCCACCCCGGGTATACTGTACTAAAGCAAAACGGCGAAGCGGGACGAACCGCAACAGTCTTTTCTGCATTGAGCTCGAAATAATCCAAGACTTTTGACAATCTCTAGGCGGTGTTCTTTCACCTCACCTATACAACAAAGCAGATACCTTGGTGATAAGATTAACAGCTACACCACACATATTGTCATAAAGACCCTCTTATCAAACCATATTACGCGACAGCTCGACAAAACCTGCCGCGTTGCAACCGCATCGATACCGACCGAAAATGGTCGAGCTTGACGCACTCCGAACTCCCGGATGTTCAATCATATTGTGACCGATCTGAAGGACTCCAATATAAATACAAATACGCATGTGAATACGGCATTACAGAAAACCCGCCAAGCTCCCCTTGTACCATGAACCTATCATCAGATGCTCCAAGATATTGCAAATCGAATCACGAATTGTGCAACGCAGTATGAGAAACGTGGGGTCTGCGGCTCGTAGCCAGTCCCCCGTCTCTCCGATATCGAAAGTTGTCTTGAGTGGCACCGATAATTCCCGCAAGGAGATAGCAAATCCACCCCATCCTCGCACACCATAGTGGTCAAGAATTCAGAAAGCATTGGGTGGCTTTTGATTGGAGTGTAACTTGACAAAAGTCTGTGATGAGATAGTTTCTTGGTACACTGCTTGGAATCGGCAGGCATGTTGGTCGCCATATATAGGTGCAACATATTTATCCTGATAAGGTACCCCCCACGTTGTCAGGGTGGGTGTTGTTCGGACGGCATATGTCCAGTACAATCTGAGACAGTTGGTCTTCATCTCATCTGCCAATCCCACGTGATCAGGCATTCATCTTTTACTTTTGTCAATCCAGATCGTAGGGGATTGCAGTGTTCAATCTTCTCTTGATCGATTTGCTCTCGTTGTAATCTTCAATTCCGAATAACCTCATATTGTACTATGTTTTCACGTTGGTTGTCACGTGGTAAAAATGACTCCTTCTCTATACCTGCACTTATACAATATCAAACTCCAAGGATCCAAGTGGGTTCCGGCATCCAACTTTTCGATGGACAATATATTTACTTTAGCCTTGAATAGTCTCGCACTACCTACCCAATGTTCCTTGAACAAGTTTCACCCATCCAAACTTTCAAAGTGGCTAAAATGACAAGGACTTTTGCGCAATCTAGATGATGATAGCTCGAACTGTGTATGTATACACGAAGAGTTTCTCCATTCACACGGTCACATGTATATTAACTTACCAAAATTCCATTACATCCTTTCATCAGGTGCTCCTATTGGATATCGCCGGCAAGTGGGGCAGAAATCATGGGCGGCAAGAACATGACTGTCGCCCAATCAATTAACATCCGAGATACCTAGCATGCTGATACATCTCTCCCTCTCTCACTAATGTGTATCTGATCTTTGAATTTCAATAGTATATATCCAAATTCCACCCCATTCAACACAAGTTGTGTCTTACTTTACAATGGGCGAACTAGATGAATTAGTATCTACTTTACTCGGTACTTTTACCAGTGGCATAAGACTTCTCAGAGCTCGTCGCAAAAGACAGAAAAGCAGCAGTGGAAAGACCGATCATGACAATTGCGAAGAAACTCTTCTCATCAAGTCATTCAAACAATCCAGATCAGATATTCGAGAGGCATATACGAGAGAATCTATCAAGTCTGGTCCTAAATTCTCTGACGGTGATGGTATGAATCAAAGCCCTGATGTTTGCAAGCTCCACATTCTCATTTCAAGCCAGCGAAAGCCCGCTCTTCACTATCTACCATATTGTCACGACTAAACACTGCTTTCACCTCCGCGGTAGTATTATTTTCTCGGGGCAAAGTCAAGCCTGCCGATCAAGAACTCTTCATAAAACTCTCGAACAAATCACGCACGGAAGCAATCAATACCCTCGACAATCTCTCCAAGCGATTATCAAAATCTTCTTCATCACTCGTATCTCATGACACTGTAAACCCAAGTAAACCCCATCGTCGAAAACGACATCGTAATCCTCCTCCAACCTTACCCACCCAACCGACCGCTCTGGGACCAGCCACAAAAAATGGTTGGATCCGATCCAAACCCACCAAAAACGATCTCCCAAAATCCAAGACCCGAACCCAGAAATCAACTCTGACGAAATCAACACACAAAGAGAAGCCAGCAACGTCGCGACCCATCACGCTGCTTGAAAAACAAGAGTCGCCACCCAAAACCGCAGTCGAAAATCGAAAATCAGGCTTCTCGTTTGCTTCCGATAGCACAAAACTGTAAGTAGGGTTCTAGCTATTTTCTACTCTTTTTCCTTTTCCTTCCTTTTTTTCATAAACAAATATCCCATCTACATCTTCCCAAGAACACTATCGCTTATCGCCTCCATCCATATAGCGGCGAAATCCCCGAATCCAAAATGGCGCGACTACTCGCCGGTGCTGGTGCTGGTGCTGGTGTTGCATCACATGATAATGATTCTCGATACTATCCCACCGTGGTGGCATTTCCATTAGCGCCGTATCGGGCAGAGCCTCCGAAACGACGGTTTGGTATGGGAAAACTTTGGAAACATAGACCGGCTGAGAAGGAGTTTGTGTATGGTGGTGGTAGTGGCTGAATGGTATTGTAATTGTCTACTAGGTATTATCTCTTGGATTTAATATATGATTTCTTGAATGTGTGGTTGTGTGTGGTTTTCATAGTGTGGAGATGGTCAAAGTATCTAGATTTTGTATGCTGGATGCTGGATGGCTTTGCGTTGGCTTTTTTTTTTTTTTTCATTACTGGGTGTGTGTGTGTGTGTGTGTGTGAATTTATGAATGAATGATTGAATGAATGCCCTTAATTCATGAGTCTACCATTGTAATACATTTGTCGAGAAAGCTAGCCTCCATATATCATATCATATCATATCACACAAAGATCAACTCTTCCCATACATCGCTCGCTCGCTCACTCGCTCACTCACTCTAAACAGACAAAATACATTATTATCAACTAGCCAGGACCTACAATACAACTTAGATACAACATTGCCTGTAATCTTCTCTTCTCTTCTCTTCTCTTCTCATATACATACATACCAAAGTTTCAATATCTCCAATGTAATCAGCTTTCAAAACATCCAAATCACAAATCGATTCAACGGTACCTCCCTCATATCTGTCTGTCCACCTATCTATCCATCTCACTCCAGTGGATCAAATAAATTATAATCCGCTCGCGAGACGCTATGAGTTCTCCGTTCCCTATTTCTTCTAACCCAGACTCCCTCTTATTCTCATTTCCATTCTCAAAAACCTCTTCAAATTACCACTCTTCCCTCCTATCCTATCCTATCCTATCCTATCCTATCCTATCCTATCCTATCCTATCCTATCCTATCCTATCCTATCCTATCCTATCCCATCCTATCCCACCCCCCCTCCCCCCATCATCCTCCCCAAGCTCTCCCCCAGCCTCCCCCCCACCCCCCACCTCAGCCCGCCCAACCCATCCAAAACCCTCCTCCCCTCACCCAACATCCTCCTCGCGCCCTTCCCCTCCCCCGCACACAAATTCCCCACCCCCATAACCAGCGCCCTCATCCCCTGACCCCTCTTCACAAAAAGCTGTACCAGCTCATCGTCCGCCGGCCGATCAAGTTGCATCGAGCTCGGATACGGATTATAAAACTGTTCTTCTTCCTCCTCCTCATCCTCATCCCTTTCTTCTCTTTCCGTTCGTCTTTCCCCATCTACTTTTTCCAGCGCATCTCTCGTATTACTATATCTCTCCCCATTCCTTTCACTACGATAAACACCGCCTTTACATTCCGCAAATAGGCCATAAGCCCAAAGCGCCAACGTCGCTAGATAAACAGCCTCCGCCTCGTAAAATGCATCGATACTAAATCTTCTCACGTGCCAAAAAAGCGCGCCTGCGTGAATGATTGCTAAACGTGCTTTGTGCTGATCTTCTGTCGCCCATCTTTTTACATAACTGCGTGATTGGAGGATCTCGTCCTCGATCTCTTGATCTGGATCGCCCAAATGTGAAATTGGAGTGGTTTGTGAAGAGGCGAGGTATTCTGCCAGTTTGAGAATATGTAGAAAAGGAGTGAGAAGCACCACCCTCGCTAAATGTAAATGCAGAACGGTGGGATGTTCCATGCCACTTGCAGCTCCAATGACACTATTTGCATGCCAGTGTAATATATCCAAACAATCGCATGCGGAATTGCGCCAATTTGTATATGTTTGGATACCTGGTAGCCAAATGGGAATCGAGGTGGTGTGCTGGAAGGGTAATTTTGAGGCGGCAGGAGTCCATTGGGTGAGGGGTTGTGAGAGGTAGTTTGAGACTTCCCAGGTACGTCGGAAAAGACCATGGATGAGAAGGATGCGGGAGAATTCACCCGTGGAGGACAGTAACCGTTTTTCGGTGTACATCCGCTGGAGGGCGTTGTGGAGGGTAGAGCTTGCTGTCAGGTGAATTGTGAGAATAGTAGGATTGGGTGAAGGGGGTCGCTGGATACGTACATGAAGAACAGCTGAGAAGTTGTTGCCATTCAATTGCCGATTCTGCTTCCCACAAAACTTCCTGGCACGGTAAGGATACCGAACTATCATCTAGTGATAAGCTGGGGCGAACTTGAAAGTGGAAGTACCACATGCTATCTAGGAGCTGGAGAGCGTAAGAATTTGACATATGAACATGGAGATAGAAACACATACCCAAATACAATAACCTGTCCTTCGTATACTTTCCGCATCATACCATTCTTTCCATTCTCTATTAGCCTGTTCCGTATCATTTGAACTTGTCTGTGACACTGCAGTTCTCGGTATTTGATTCAAAGTTTTCCATTCACTACAACAGAAATCATTAAGATCCCTGTGATACGATTTCGCTGCCTGTGATAACTCATCGCTACCGCAATACATCATGCCCACACAGTTTAGAAGTTTAATTTGTATCATCATTACTTTCGCACACCTCGAATCCCCATCATTGCTGACTGACATTATTGCGCGTCGGAGAAATTCATGCATGGGTTTTGCATAATTTCCATTACCATGATAATGACTTCCTACGGCCGCCATAGCCAGAAGAAAAAGCCAATGAGAAGTTGAAATATTGAAAGATGGCAAGTGAGTAAATGGTAATGTTTGGTGGAAAGAGTCGACATAGTGAGCTATAAAGCGGCTCAGTTTATGCACTGATGGGAATCGTGTATATTGGAATGGTGTGAAATATGGCGAGTTCTCGATGCATGTTTTTTCGAAAGCATCTTGAATAATGCTGTAGATTTCATGTGGTAACTGTCTATAATCCGAGGAATGGTCATTGGTATCATCGACTGGGAAAGCAAATCTCCCGTTCAAACCATCGACCGAGGCATGAGATATTGATGGACATGAATTGGCAGTCTCGGATGGAGCTTTTCGAATACGAGGTAATCTTGAGCCATGCCCATCAACATAGTATCTACCCGTGCTTTGTGTAGTCAAAGAGTGAGGACTTGTTGAAGCACCTTCACTAGATATTGTTGGATTAGGAGAATTATCCATATGCAGTTGCGCTTGGGTTTGTGGAGACGGTGTAAAAATTGTCGTGTTGGTTGAATATGTAGGTCTTCGCATAGATTCTCCTGGGACATTAATAGGCGATGAGCCATTCAGATCTGCCCCATCATCAATCATTCTCACTGTATCATCATCTAGTTGATAGTCCGGAGCCCAATCGTAAGGTAGCCAGTTGATGGATGATACATTATATTGGGTCCAAGAACCAGCACTTTCTGGCAAACCTTCAGAAAGACCTGTATCTTGGATATGTAGCTGATGTGAAGGCTGACTCGTTCCAACCAATAACGAGTTGGCAGCTTCATCAAGGTCCATAATTGAGTGGAGGGGTAGCATCGAAGACGAAGTTGATTGATGGTTACGAGATGTAGTCGAGTTTACGCGAGCATCTTCGGACATGTGATTTCCTGTTGGGTGGTTTGGCGGAGAAAATTGACCGAATGGTTGATGAATACCAGAACCCATAATTTGCATATTCATCTGTTGACTAGCAACATCCAGATTCTCCATCCCAAACTCTGAACGGTAATTACCAATCGAAGATCTAGTATTCATTTGCGGATTGAGCGGTGAATCAACATGTGACCATGAAACTGGAGATTGCGGACTCGTGATTCCTTCCCCAGTTCGACCATTTTCAACCAAGCCCATTTCATTTGAAACTTTGTCGTATAACCCATTGGATCCTCGACGTCTTTCGTTGGCCATAGCACCAGACGATGAAGGAAAAGTACACTCAAGTGATCTTTTCACACATGCCTCGCAAGGCTTTCCCCCACTACATCTTCTTCTTGCTAGTGCACAAGCCGAACAAGCTCTAGCTCCTCTTCCTAGCAAACTTCGTTTTGCTTTCTTGTGAACCAATTCATGTCGACGTAAAGCATCACTTTGAACATTAGCAATTATCTTTAGTCATATCCATTGATACATGATCTGTGGACAGAACTTTTCAACTCACATCCGATAAAAACTTTTCCCACACCCCCTAGCTTCACATCTCAGCCATCCCTCCTTTGTATGACTCTTCTCATGTCTCGTTAGATGTTCTATTCTCCCAAATGTTTGTTCGCAACTCGTGCATCTGAATCTTGCTATTCTCGCATAGTTTTCTTGTTGTTGCGTATCTCCACTGCCATCTATCGTACCATCAGTCCAATTCTACACTTTCACGTACGTACATTATATATAAATGTAGAGCGCTTAATGAATCACACACTATATTCAACCTCCAAGGATCCGTTACCATTGCCGTTCCCTTGAGAATTTTCTGTAGCCCGGCCATCTTCCCTCAACTGAGAATCCATAGCATTTCAATGTTTCCTGCTGTCGATATTTATCTTCTGTCTCCTAGCAGGCACCTTGATATATGGTCACACCTTTCGCTCGAGCTAAAACAACAGAAATACCCAATGAGAAGAAACATCGAACATCTTGAACCAAACATCCAATCTTCACCAGCTCGTACCATCTACGTGTGTTGACCCGTGCAGCCCAACAAGCGTTATTTCCCCGCATCTCCGCATATCAGACTTTATACGGATATTTGATGTAAATGCAAATGCAAGGCTTTCAACCTTGTCATAATGGTGATTGGTCGCGTATATACCCGGTCTCAGAATTCGGCCAGTTAAAAGACCGAGATGAAGCCAAGATCTATGGGGTACGAGATTTGTTCACGTGATATTGAATTCTCCGTTTGTATCTCTTTTATGTTGCCACTTATTAGAAATGCAATCTGTTATGTTTCCTTCCGTCATTCATTCATGCAAGTTGTCATTTATTCATATGACTTGTGTGGTTTTATAAGTATCTCATTAAAGTTTGATATATACTCGAGTATAACCACCCTACTAATCTATCTCATCTATTATCCCCCTCATTCACTTCTTGGGCCCATTTCCATCCATCTTTTGATACATGCATGCAAGACCAGCTTTGCAATATTTTCCATTCCTTTCATCCTCCCCCACGTCCTTCCTGTATACATGTCCATATCTTATGTATATACCCAGGCCATTCCCAAAAACTCCCCGCTAAACTGCAAAATGTAGCACCGCCCAAAATGCCAGAATATCATCCGGTCGTCCCGATCATCATATATATACAACCTAATATTCATACACATTCTCTCCAATACTTGATCTTCCGTCTTTTTATCACACCCTTCATTTATCACGGATAGTTTCGCCCAGATAGCCCATATCCTCCAAGAAATCTGCCAACGCACTTCCTCCTCCTGTTTTCGCGCTGCTTTCTTGGATTCCGTTCGCGAAGCCCGAATCGCGAGGATAAGAATCATTAGTATTTGTTTTCGATATTGAATTTGAAGTCTTGCGAATAGTCTGTTCCGAAGCAATATCTTCATCTGGTAAGCTATACCCTATAAATTTCCTCTTTTCCACCTCTGAAATCATTGGATTATATGTGAAAGTATCGCCCGTTTCTTCATTCAAATCGCTTTCATCATATGAATCGAACATTGATGATGTATCGCTGAAGCCGAAATGAGAGTCCGTTGGTGAAGTAAGAGCCGTTGATGCGGTGGAAACAGAGAAGTGGGACATTGGTAGATTCAGAGTAAGGTTTGGAGGAAGAGGTAATGAAATAGGAGATGTAAACGCATCATTTGGAAGTCGTGGCAGTGGCTTGTGAGGATTAAAAGTTGGTGATGGTTGTCGGCGAGATGGCGCTGGGGATAATCTGGTGATACTGTCGTTGTCGTCATAGACAAGTTCTTTAAATTGTGTGGCAAAGTTGTCATCATCTTCGCAGTCTTCTGAAATTTCCTCAGGTATACCAAGAGACATAAGACTGTTGTGCACAGAATCGTGCGCTCTAGTAAAAGACGGTGTTCTTGAAATTGGTTCGAATCGAGTCGGGCTAGATTGATGAATAGTGTTTGAGTTTGATGAAGAACTACTTCGTGTAGTAGCTTGATTGATATCGGGCTCAGATGATCGCCTTGAAGAAAGTGGTGGAGCAGGCGATGAAGATTGTGATCGACGGCCCGAAAAGAGTTTTGTTGCCCATCCAAGCTTTCCATCTTTTGCCCAAGAACATAGCTTTTCCGTGACCTCTGCGCCTGAAGACGATAATGAGGCTGATCGTGCAGCATTTGGCTTCGATGGAGGAGCACGGGGAGTCATAAATTTATCGGCAGGATTCATTGTTTTGACTTCTGTAATATTTATAGAATCCATGGAACCACTTCGAAGTCGTGGTGGTGAGACTTCGACTGGTACCCAGAGGATATTAACTGGTTGACCTGGCATATAAGGACAGGTAGTAGTGGAGGGTATAGCTGTGTCATGGACTTCGATGCCGTCATCAAGCTCATACTAAAATTGTAAGTATTTTTCTTTCAGTGTTTGGGTTATTAACATACATAGTAATAGTATGTTGATGCCATTTTCAAACCACCAGTCCTTTTCAAGGAACCATTTCCGTGGCCATCACAGATGATATCGTCAAATGTGTGACAACCTCGCCATTGTTCACGAGAGCGTCTCGAATCTCGCTCCATTGGATATCGTTTGGTGAAATTATCCCAAGATCCGATGAGGTGGACTGATTGTGTTCTAGGTGTTGCTTGACTAAATAGAGCGTCAAATTAGTTGTTAAGACTTAGTTATTATGAAAAAAAAAGATATGTTCTGTCCATGGGTGCAGCAGAATGGCCTCTTATGTTCATATTCGGACACGGTCTACCAGAGATATCCATCTCATGTCTTGGCAAAGCAAGAGCAGCAAAGTTCGACTAGAGCTGCGTCTCGCATGCCAAAGTTTCGAAGACAACTAATGTCACTAGCAATGCCAAAGCATCTGCACAACAAACGTCATGCCAAGTTGTGACGAAAGTCCATGTAGTGATAGAAGGTTCTACAATAGAAAGGTCTTCTACGCTCGCGAGAGAAGGATGTGCAACGTGCCTTAGATTGAAACCGGCTATATTCTCCGCGAGTTCCAGTGGACATGAAGCCCAGACCTGACCGGCAAACTTTACCAAATCTATTCCAAGTAATGCATGGACCCAAGGCAGTGGATGGCTTTCAGGAAACAAACTTTCCCTCGCCCCAATGATGTATCAAGGGATGATCAATGCGCATGCAAAACACGTGATATAATGCTGAAGTTTGAGCTCAAAGAGGAAACAAAAACGACTTTACTTACAACATGAAAGTAATTAGAGTAGTGTCCATGATTTCGGAAGTGTTGGAGAAGAAACAAAGCGAGTTAGATAAATTAGAGTTTTGTAGGAACTTCAACGGCTTCTTGAGCGGTGCATCGTTTGGGATCTTTGGACTTGCGGAAGAATCGTGAAGAAGCCGGATTCTGAAGGTTTCTCTGATACTACAATACGTCCGAAGTGTCTCTCTGGGCCTGGAATCTAGGCGTTCGTCCTGTCCGGGTTCTTTGATGTTTAATATGGCGTTTTGAGAACCAAACTTTCTCTCCTTCGACGGATGTCGAGGCGAGTTTTTGAACTGTGGGGCCGCGGTGACAGGAGCTGGCGAGATCAAGAGGTCTGTCCGTGGTTAACGATGAAGGGGGTTGCGGAGATGAGAAACAGGAATTTGTTGTTGATGAAAAGAATTGATGGAGGAGAGATTGAAATATTGTATCATAGCCAAAGTTTGTCGAAAGAGAAGTTGTGTATGGATGGTATGGGATAAAAAGTCAAAAAACCCAAATGGGGAAAGGCCAAGTGATGAAACCTCCAATTCGGAAATTGCCTCAAATAGAGTAGAAATTTAATAAGATGGCGGCGGAGAGTATTCGACATAGAAATCGAATTGATACATCTAAAAAGGATACCCATAGACCGGCACAGGGTAGAGTATGTTAAGTATGGAGCTTCAATTTTGGTAGCATCGAGCTAGAATTACTAGTTGGCGAGTGGATGCGCCGAGCTGGGTTTATGTATGGGCCATCTGGTATTTCAGGTAGATTGTGTATCTTCTTTCTTTAAACCCTTTAGGAATAGTTTCATGTTGTTATTAACGGAACGATATATATATATGGATATATATAATTCTTCAGCTGAAAGGAAAGAAGAAAAGATTTGACGGGCTCTGATGTGATTGATATGATTTGTGAGATTTATTGCATATTACCCTAGACTGATTGACGACCTACCGAGCCTACACACCTCTACATTCCCTCACATCTGTCGAACTCTTAGTCAGTCCTTGTACCTACATATGATGGTTTTTGGGTCTTCCAAGTGTAGTAAGAGGGTGTGCCGGCCATGCATGGTGGCGTAGATATACTCTTTCTAGAATTGAGGCTTACCGAGGCTTGGAATTTGGGTAGCTGATGAGAATCGTTTGTACTTTGTACGATCGAGGTCGATATTGAACAATAATGGATTTCCACGGGCGGAGCATAGAATCCTGAAAACACTGACATTGCCCAGGTAAGGTTTGTCTTGAAACCGGTAGTGGAGGCTTATTACCCAAGTACTACCTATATATAATGTAATATTTGGAGTTTGTTGCACAAATTGAACCTTAATGAAACCCGAATGAAGAGTCTTCCCCTCTCCGCAATGCCTTGTCGTGTGCTTATTCTGAACTTCTGATCCTTTGGTCCTCACCACCTAGACATTCGTTACCTGGCTCACCCACATGTGTTGCGTGGGTTTTCTCTCCCGCTCTCTCCCATGTCCATCTTTCCGGTGGATCTTACCTGGATGATTTTTCCTGATTTTTACAACAGGCCGAATCTTCCGATTCTCTTACCATTGTTAGTTTCACTCTCGAGCATTGCCGGCGATCATCGTTGATTGAAAAGCCTTCAACATCTCTCTTTCGGAATCTTTGGGGTTGATGCCGGAGTGGAAGGTGGGCCATTTCTTCCTTCGTCTTGTTTCTTTGGTCCGAGTACAGCACACAGGAGACAGTCGTAGTGTGGTGTTTAGCCCTCGAAAGTTCATTTGTGCCACTGCAGGGGAGTCGAATGTGATTGACCACATGGATATTGCCCATGAACCGTGCGAGAATGATTGGAGGAGATGAGAGGAGATTACTTACAGCCACCAGCACCACTAGAAGTGACAGAACCCCTTTTTGCAAGAATCTGCAGCAAGAGTCAAGATGTCCATGTCAAAGTTTGGTAAATCCCTTTCCATGGCTTACTCAACCTCTCTCGGCGGCGTCAAAACGCACTTTGCACCTTAACCCCTCAATCCAACGACCATATTTGGAATATTGCAGATGCAGCATATTGCAGAATCTACCAACGGTAAGGTTACAGCACAAACCACTGACCATAGCTTTGGCTGGTCGTTGCTGGGAAGGCTTACAAATGCATATTGGGATGTACTGTAACAACAGAGAACGAATACACAATACGAGATGGAAGTCAAATTGGAATTGGAATTGGAATTGAAATTGAAATTGAAAATATTGACATTACTGCTGGCCGTGCGAGATATGGTTACTGCCAGCTGAGGTATGTATCCAGGTAGATCGGTTCACGAATCTTTGAGATCGATAACCGATATTGGTATGGAAGCACGTCGGACTGTCGGAGTCCCAATGAGTTAGTTCGTTACTAATCACTTCGTTTATTATACGTTTATACGTATTATACGCATTATACGCATTACACGTATTACACGTATTATACGTTTATTATAAGATTAGATTGCAGACGTACCAGGCAAGTCACTCAGAAAAGTCCGAAACAAAAGACATATACCTTACCCGGGAAGGTGTCATCCAGAGTGCGTGGAAGTGGAGCTGATTCGCCAAAATCACGGGAATTCCGTCACTGCAGCCTTACCTCTCTCAGAAATAGCCAAATCGGGCTAGCTTATTCTGGCCGTGCTTGGTGTCTTCCTGTATCCGCTCACGTGCCACTCACATGTACGAGTAAATCATCGCGTCAACCATACATCGACAACAAGATGTACTATGCCTAGTATGCTCACCGTCGACTTCTCCAGCATGCATACTTGGTCAATCAAGAGACCGCCTACACTATCAATACACACGCACTGGACAACATATACGGAATGAGTAAGACGATCCTCACGGCTGAAACTTTTATGCTGTCCAACCACGAAAACAATCGACTGCGCATCGTAAGCTTACAGTGTTGCTGGCGAGCCTACCAACTTTCATCAAATGATAAACATCGTGCATCGTACCACCCATCACCAAATGTCCCAAGACTCGGTATTCGTCAAGCCTGCAGACTACCGTCCTCGGGACATCCTTCTAGGGTGAAGCATGATGTACCCCAGAAACACGGGAAGTATACCACAGATCATCACTGGAGGGCACGAGGAGAACGGAAATCACAAAGTTAATTTGGATCTCGATGATGGAGCTGTGGATTTTTGAGTTCTCTCCTGGGAACCATTTTACACTTTGTCCATTCAATTTTTGAAACGTCCATCAACCTTAATTGTTCTATTACCACGTTGTCTGTGCCTCACGAACCAGTGCGTACGAGCACGAGGAATTGACAGCGCTTAATGTCACCATATCCTTCTACCATAACAATGAGTGTTTTCTTCATTTATTCATGTTCTACAAACAAGATTGTTTACGAATATTGTTACGGCAAAGTGTCTTGACAATTTTCCTTCCTCGTGTCTTGGTTTCCATTTCGTTTCCATCATTTCAACCCACGCTTTTCCTATCCACCTTCTTTCCTACCCGTACTTCTGGTTTCAAATTGGCCTGATGTATAATATGATGACGTTGGAACCTGCGACCATGGTAATCAGATGGTAAATGGTTTCATGTTGAGTGCTTTTAAATGTCCGAGACTGTTGTGCTCCCGCGCCAGGTTTCTGGTTGAACTTAAAATGTATTTTCCAAATTCTGAGTTTCTGAAATAGGGCTATGATGCGTGATTCTTTTTCATGCTCTCCAAATACCAAGTGGCTAAAAGAGGGCAGTTATTCGCGATCCTTTTTTATGCTTTCTAACTAACTACTGAGTCCATAAATAGGGCTATTATGCGCGATTCTTTTTTTGTGCTCTCCAAATACCAGGTGGCTAAAAGAGGGCAGCTATGCACAATTCTTTTTTATGCTTTCTAACTACTGAGTCCATAAATAGGGCTATTATGCGCGATTCTTTTTCATGCTCTCCAAATACCAAGTGGCTAAAAGAGAGCAGTTATTCGCGGTACTTTTTTAGAGACAAAGTCTATTTCAATCGGCTTAGACCCTCAGACAATCCAAATCTAGCCCCCAGTCACTCGTTTTGACCTTCAGTCAATCAGTTCGGATCCTCATACAACTATGACGGTCAATATGGAACTCAACTCCATCTGCTTGAGTGCTTGGATTTTCGGGCTCTCTAGCAAGGGCAGGATAAAGTGGATCTAGACTTGTTCTCTAGGCTAATTATACTCCCGGAAATATGACTTCAGGTGTCGAGTGTGACTGTGATCTTATCTGATCGCCGATTAACCTACCATCTCCCATCAATCCGCGGGACAATGAAGGTAGGGGTGTTTACTCTACTTCCAGGATGCAAGCAAGTTTACGAGAACGAAACTATACTAAGGTTTGGTGTGAATCGTCGATCGAAAGCTGGAATTGACGTAATATTTCATGCCTTGTTAACATCAATCCAGCCCAGCTTATGGACCATTAATCCTTCCTTCATGTTATCTCCTGCCTGGCGGCTTTGAAGAATCTCCGCAATTCATCAATTACAAACATTTGGTTCCCATTACTCAATCTGTTACACTGTCCCGTTCATCATACCATACAGCACATGTCTCAATTTATATCAATAATCTCCAATTATGTCCTTTCCTCCCTCTGGCGGATAGAAACTCCTTCGTTTGGTGCTTTATATTTCAGATAGTATGCCGGTGAGTTGATGACATCAAAAAGATGATATCATTTAGGAGAAGGATTCCCAATGTGCTCTATACTACTATTTGACTAACAAGAAATGATGTTCATATACAAATGGATACTTACAACACTTGTCTCCGTACCGAATCTTCGAATTTTTGGAGAGTTGTTGTAGTCTCAAGTTGAGGGTTGAGGAGACAATGTTTTAAAAAGCTCAATGTCAATCCACCAATCAAACCCCGTTTTTTTTTAAAAAGAAAGTTTTGTTGCATATCTGAAGAAAAAAATTGCTTGTTAACCATGGTTGAAAAGTAAAATAAAGTGCTTTTTAAAAATAAAATTGAGCTTGCTAACCATGGTTGGATTGTAGATGTGCAACAAAAGGTTTTGGTTCGACCTCCTATTGAAAAATCAACTGACATTCTGGTCCAATACATTCAAACTATACAAGACCAATTTCTAGATCCGATGTAAACCTTCAAGTCATCTAAAAGATCGAATTGATTTGCAATATTGAACTGTCCTCAGTGATTGAATGGCTCTATGTAAGCTGATCAATTGTCGTATTCAGCTACGCAATCGAAAGAAATTTTCATTTTGGGGGTCTCGCAGCTGGGCAAATTGTCGGTGACAGAGAGTCGAGAGTGGCGTTTAAATCGGCTAAGCTAAGCTTCTTCTTCAAAAGTTTGTAATACTTATTGATTCCTTCCTTGTCGATATCGGGTTCGTATAGATGAATGCTGTGGTGAGTGTGAACCAAATTGGGGGGGGGGGGGGGGGGTTGAGTCGTGAAATAGGAATTGCCTTTAGTAGTGATGATATAATCTGAAAGGGAATTTTGACGATTAACCCGGTGGGTTTTGATTTGTGCCCTTTTGGTAATTTCTAATTATTATGCTAAAGTTTTTTTTTGTTGTTGTGGTTATTATTTTTGCAGTCGTTGTTGATTAATAAATCCTTGACCTTGAAGAATATCGGTCTTCCTTCCTTCACAATACATCTACATCTCCTTGACAATACTTACATTTGAGCTGAAAATTTGTTGTTGTTTTGAGATTATTAATTTGGTTGGCGGGATGACTTGGTTCTACTTCATTGAATTATAGCTTCTGGTCTGAGGTGTGTTATATTGATAAGAGCAAAGATAGAAAGTGCTCCAATACTTATAATATGTTAGTGAAGATCAGAGTTTATATAGGTAGGTACTTGAAGATAGCTTTCCAATTCACTAGCAGATGGTTTGTTTAGCTTCTTTCTCCCCTCCCTTGGAAGTACAATTTCTTGTGTTGGCTTTGTGGATATTTAAGCTTTTGTTCTGATATTGAAAATGGGGCAGGTAAACTTCCTGGACGGTAGAGGCAAGCTAGAATGATGTGCTAAGAGTCCCGTTTATTACAAGTTATTAGATGAGAACATGAATAAAAGATCTGCCTGAGAGTGTGAAGAAAAGACGCTAGAAACGGTAAAAAGAGAAAAGTAGCTGTTGATAGCGATGGTAAGGGTTTGGAGCGACAGCGGTAAGGACTTGTCCTTTGATTAGTTACAATGATGGTATCTATATGCGCTAATATAACTAGCTTCGAAGTTCAACATCTACGCAATCTGAACTTCTAATGATCTTGGCTAGGACGAGGAAGAATTGGAAGAATGTATCAGCCAATATCGATTTTCGCTCTGGTCTTCTTTGGGCTATAGAGTGGTTGAAGAATGAGAAGTTTCTGTAAGAACTTATTAGAAGAAGTACCTGAGTATTCGATTGAGTATTATAGAGTGAATATAGTGGGGGTGATGGACGAGGAGAGTAGGGAGGGATAAAGAGTGGGTTATCTACCTTGATCGTTATAATTCTCCTTGCCTAACATCACCTTCATTTGTATATAAACACCATGCCAAACGGGTGGCATTCTATCTTCCGCGGAACCAAATTCGGACTAAAAATGATAAATGGGAGTTTTGATAAGTAGAGAGATGGATGTAAGTTTATGGGATTGTGGATATTGGAAGATATTGGAGATCGAAAACGAAAACGAAAACGAAAGGGGGTTTCTGGCATGGAGAATGAGGAAAAAGAGAAATAAAGCTGCAAAATTGGATTGGAACGTTGGTGGAGATTTAGATTGTTGATTGGTTGATTGATAGCAAGAATGAATGAATGAGTTAGGATCTTAAACCACAACGTTAAGATAAGATCATTGAATATCATCTGGTTGATATTTAACACTATTAAAATGTATATCCGCATGCATCTTAACTATATCCTAACTATCACCTAAGCCCAATATCTTGAGAAGGTTTCCCATTTGTTAGATCAGTCGGTCATTCGAAGTAATTTATTGCAGAGAGGTATTCTTAGGATGTTTTCCTGACTCCCTTTTAGAGGAATTTGTATTTTTTTTTTGAGGATGAGATATGGGGATTTATTATTAAGGTAGCTTGAGGTGATGTGTATTTGAGTAGATATATACATACATACATACAGTGGAGTGAATAGCATGAAATATTGTGTTTGGATGCTGGTGATGGTGAGTGAATTGGAATGTTTCGGTCTCTATCTCTCTATCTCAATCTCGATCCTAGTACTACATAGGTAGGCACCTTGGTAGTTAGTTATAAATTACTCATATAGTCCAATAGTATATCTATTCATCTGGTGAATTCAAGACGCACCATGGTACAAATGCTGGATTCATGACACGAATATATATATTTAGGTACTTCTTAGATGATTTCGTTTCTTTAGAATACGAAGTTCAGGTTTCTCATACATTTCTACGCGATGGGAGGGAGGGTGATGTTTGTTGTTGGGTGTGAAAAAGATGGATTGGATTGGATTGGATTGTGAGCTTGGGATGAAAAGGATGAATTTTGTATCAAGGAGAGAAATATTGGGAAAATAAGGGTATAAGATGAGTGTAAAAATACTGTATCATTAGTCATGAGATTGGAAACGAAAGTGTTTGGAAGTCTTACTACCGTTTGATCAATAATAGCTTATTATTGTGTGAAAATAGGTGAATGACTTCATGTCAAAGACCTTTGAAGTTACATCTAAGTGAGGACTATAGCTAGCTCTCTGGACCGAATAAAACCTGTCACTCAGAACCTACATCATAGATTCTAAGTCATCCACATCCCACTAATACCGACAATTATTTATATCTTTGACATGTCATAACTACTTTAAATCTCAGTCTAGATATCCTCCCACTTTCAGTCCAATTATTTGAGCTCGGAACTTTGAAGATGCTGATTTGAATATTTCTTGTATATAGAATCCTTTTAAATTATGGTGTGAAGGCAGTGAATGATTTCAATTCAATGGCTACTGTAGTAAAGCCCTAAGCGAACGCGAAAGAGACTAGCTCTTTCAGTAGGTCTATATAAGACCTACTACTTCTTGTACATAGCTAGCTCTTTGGAAAAAAAAAAAAAAAAAAACAATATAGACAATTAGGACCTACAACACGTGGGTGCTATGTCTTTCGTATCCTTCTCAAACCAACAGTTACTGACTTTTGAATTTTCTTTTTCGCTATCGTTTAAGAAGGAATAAATAGGGGTGGGCTGTATATAGAAATTGAATAGACCATCATTTCGCCTCCCTCAACTGCAGGGAATTTATTCCCAGAGAAGTAAGAGTCGGACGGACAGTGAAATATATGATTGAGTGGTTTTCGTTTTTTCCTCTGATAAATTAGTGAGTACATCGACATTTGCATTTTAAATTTTTCCTTCGATACGGTCATATATTTAATGATCATTGATCGAGGGGCTTAAGACAGACTATCCTAGTGCTTTTCTTTGAAGCCTGAACAAGGTTCTTAATGAATACCTATATAGTTCCTATTATTATATGGATAATTCAGCTAGAGAGAGAATAATCGATACATATATCATTATTATTGTAGTTTCAAATATATTTATCATTATCAAGTAACTCTACCATTGCTAACTATCCTACCACATCAACAAATCCCAAGTATTACTAACCATCAATCCATCTAACCTCCATCTAATCATCAAACTCCCATTTCTCTCTCACTCCTTCCCCAACCCACTCAAATCTCATCATAATCACCACTCTCCAAACCAATAAACCATCCCCGGTCCTAAATTCATCATTTAAAGTTCGTCCTTACAGCTCCTCCCATGATTTCACTCTATATAGAGTTATACATCTGAGTGTTGAGACTATTTATATAGATTTGTTTGGTTTGTGTGTGTGTTTAGACTATCATTGGCTTTTGAGTGTTGTATTCGCTTCTCTCTCGTTGATTTCCACTTATTCAATCTCTCGCTTACCCCTCCTTATTCATTACATCATTTTCACACTTCTTATTCAATTACCCTCGTCCTCCCACTCCTTATTCAATTACCCTCATTCTCCCACACTCACCCCTCACCACCTCTCATCACCCGCCCTTGCCCCACTCAGACCCATCTATTCCCCTCTCCCCAGCCTATATAATCTCCCCTTATCCTTCCACCCCCTCTCCCTCCCTCACCCAAAACCAAACTCAAACCCCCAATAACATCCCAACAAAGTTTCCTCTCAGATAACCCAATGACCCAATATACCAGACACACCGCATCCACCCCCTCACATACTACACCCACAACATCCGCACTCCCAAAACCAGACTTGAACAAAACGTGAAAGTCAACAATATTAAAAACGATAATGAGTATTCCTATCTCTATATGTATATATAAGTAAAACCAGTATAATTATCACTCCTTCTCTATCCATCTCACCACAATCCCCATGATCACCTCCAAATATCTTACAACCAATTCCTCTTTTCTTCTCTCCCAGTCCCTCTATCTCTCTCTCTACCCCCCTCTATCCATCTCACCTCACCTCCACACAATCCCCATCCCCATTCCCAAGCTCATCCCTCGAATATATATATACATAAAGATCCACCCCATTCCCACCCTCACCCTCATTCTTACCCTCATTCTCACCACATACCTCACAATTTGCACCTCACACCTCACACCTTACAAATTCCATACATCAATCTTTTTCACATAGCAAATACAAATACAAATACAAAATACAAATACAAATACCCCAACTTCATTATAATTATCATCTTTCCCATCTCTCTTACCATCTTCCTACTTTTAATCTATGATATAATATCCTTAAAACATCAGATTCACATCCCTTCTTATTCCTCTTGACCTCTTTTCCTTCCTCCTTCCTCAATATATTGATTCTCATCTCCTTATATCTATTTATTTATCTATCTATCTACCTACCTTATCATCTCCTAATATATTAATAACTATATATATACCTACCTACTCCCTCCCCCCTCAACCCCCTTCTACACTCCTAAATTCTCTCCCCCCCTCCTTTTATTCCCCCTTTTTCTCTTCCTCTTCCTCTCTCTCATTTCTCATTTCTCATTTCTCATTCCAATACCCCCCTCCAAAACAATCCACAAAATAGCACCCGACAATACAAAATACACAACAATTCTATTCTATTCTATTCTATTCTATTCTTATTTTTATCCCCCCCCCTTTTTTTCTTCTTCACTTTCCTATCCCCCCCCCTCTCTCTCTCCCCATTTCCCTTCTTCTTTTATCTCCCCTATCTCCCCTATCTCCTCTCATTTCCTTTCCTCTCCCATTTCCTCTCCTCCCCCACTCCCTCCCCTCCACTCCCCTCTCCCAAACTCCACCCCAATTCCTCCCACTCCTAATTCTATTCCTTCCCTTATCTTTTCTCCTCTCCTCTCCTCTCCTCTCCCACTCTCCTCCCACCCCCTTCCCTCCTCTCATTTCCTTCCCTCTCCCATTCCCATTCCCATTCCCCACAATCCCAACCTCTTCCCCCTGAGAACCGGAACGGTAAACCTCCAAAATCCGAGTCCGAATCCGCATCCACATCCGCATCCGCATCCGAGCCCGAGTCCGAATTCCCCCTATTTTGCATTTGTATTTATATTCATATCTAGAATCTAGAATCTAGACAGAGTCGTATATACACCTACATCCGAGTACGAATACGATGAATACGACAAATACGACGAATACGCGGAACACAACGAACCAAACCAATCAACGAAACAACGCAAAAAAAAGGGGAAGTAAACTTGTAACATCTCATGTAATGGCCATAAAAGTAATGTAACAAGAATAGAATAGAAGTGTTGTAATATTACTATTAATCGTATCATACGTATCCTTTCATCTCCATCTCCATCTGCAATTCCATCCCCATCCCAATCCGATCCCAAACATACATACGCCTTCTCCATCCTGCTAATTCTCTATCCATTTCTTCTTCACTTCATCTTTGAAAGTAAGTGAGCGTAGGTTAAGATTATGTCCGTGCTTTTCCTTCTCATCGTGCATCCATACCCAATACCCTTCCTTCTCTGCTCACTTTGAATAGAATAGACACTTCCACTTGAACTGAGTGTAATTCTCATCTTCGCCCTCATTTCCTTGACTCGGTCAAGCCACTTCATCAGCCTCTTGTCAAGGTCTCATAATATACACCTCCCCCTTCTCTCAACATGAAAAAACGCCAGCTCCTTTCCCTATAAAAATTGGTTCCCCAAAAGTATGATTCCCAAATTTCCAATCAATACATGAAAAAGTTATCGTTGTTGAAAAAGAAGAATCCCAAGTGCTCATCGCAGATCTGCTTGTGGTGGTAGTCGTAACGTACATTCTAGCACCTAACCATACCCCGAGAATTACAACTCCTTCTCCCCAACCTTAACATTATCCGCTTCCACCAATACCTCCGCTGCCTTTCTACCTCTTTCGTATCTTCCCGTGGTATCACCAACCCAGACTGTTCCTAATAATCTATCCCAAAATGTAAAGAAGGGTTGACTGAAATTGGTTTTGATTCCCCAACTTTGATGATGAATATCATGGTATCCTGCATTATTGCTTGTGATATGTTGAAGGGGATCCCACGGAAGTGCATATCCACAATGGTCATCCACCGTTTTAATAGTTGAGGCAACGAAAAATGCCATTCCTTGACGGGATGTCATGCCAGCAATTTTGTAGCCCATTGATGCGCCGAGAGTGTCGAGAAGAAAGCCTTCAACGGGATGATTGTATAGGGCACCATAGGCATATGGGACATAGAGACGATGATGGCGTGAGTGGAAAGTTGCTGTAAAGATCATACGTCAGATTATCGTTGCACATGCAAGGCTCAAGAAAAAGTAAACTCACTGTACAACCACTTATTCATGTGCATCGCTCTGTGCAAAAAGTATTGCCAGGTATCCACGATGGCAATTGCCAATCCAAATTGTAAAGCAGGTACAATATACCAATATATCATCTTCGCAGCGATCATTTCCCATTCCGCAAAGGCAGGAATTTGTTGACCACTAGCCACATCCAAACCGTCCATCAAACTTGGATATTTACCACCCGCCAATACTCCCGCAACAATTGGCCAATTCCCGGCTACATTTTTCGACAACGCGGATGCATTCAGCCCAATCAAACTCAAGATGGACGGTAAAGCTCGTTGTGCTATGCGTATCCTTTGCGCCCAATTCGCAATATCGAACTCCGTCTTCCCGGCCATCTCTTCGGGTTCGGTGAGGCCTAGCAGAGCCCCAACGACCGTTTGAATGATTTGTTGAATGACTACATCGCGAGCAACTTCGTAACGTGAGACGCGATTCCTCTTGAGGATTTCTGCAGGAGTGTGCAAACGATACTGCGGCCACAGATCTAGGGTATCGATGACATGGAAGACAAAGGAAGTGATCCAGTATGCGGCGATTGGAAGAATGAGCGAGAGGTAGAAATCGGATATGTATGGAATCAGTGGCTGAAGGGGGGTAAGAGTATACTGAGGAAGCGGCGGAAGGTCGGACATGGTTGTCGTCGAGTTAATTGAGAGGTTGGTTAGGTTTGCCATTATGTAGAGGATTGTAGAGGATGGTAGAGGATTGACGTGAAGTGTGTTGTGTTGTGTTGTATTTATTAAAGAGTTATTGGAGATTGAGCAGCTGAATTGATAGCTGCAGCAGTTATCGTGTTGCTCACGAAAGGAATGTGTTGATGTTGATGTAAATGTAGGATTGGGCTCTTGACTTTAATAAAGTGGTATGATGGCTGAAGTGTAAAGTAGGAAAGGAAGAATAAAGAAAGTGTGGTGAAGTGTGAGAGAGATGGGATGGGATGAGATGAGATGAGATGAGATGAGTGAAATAGGAAAAGAGTAGAAATATAGTTTGATAATGACTCTTTTTTTTCTTTCTTTCTTTCTTTCTTTCTTTCTTTCTTTCTTCAACCTCTTTGCTATTTATTATAAAATTCCAGATCTCATTATAAATCTTCCACTTTTCTCTTTCTGTTTCTGTTTCTGTTTCTGCTTCTGCTTCTCTCCTGGTCTTGTCTTCAGTCCCAAGGGAAAAGGGATACCACGGCTTTTAATGCGCTTCCTACTCTTACTTGATGGGAAAGCTCTGAACAGTAAATGACGGACACAGGATCCACGCCACCGGGAAAGTCAGATGAGGTTTGTTTGGAGTGAACGAATGAAAAGCCAATGCCGGTGCTTCCGGAGGGAACGTTATGTAATTGCGTAATTATGTAATCGTCTCGGTACCTTTGCTTTAATTTTACATTATTCCAAGCCATGAAGAAGCTTGTGAAAGAGGCGTGCGAGTGTTATCGAGGATAATGCAGATGTGAATGAAACGGCGGGAATCGGAGATCGGAAATGGGAAATGGGGAATCACGAGAGATAAGATTCAATGCCAAGGATTATCAGACGATTGGGATTAGGAACAAGGCATGACACCGGCCGGCATGATGTTCCTTCATGTTAGCCCTTTGCTCATGCGATGAATGGGATGAATGGGATGAATGGGATGAATGGCATATCTTTCTACATGGAATCTGCCTGCATCGGTCTGTATGCATGTGCATTCTATGCTTTAAATTGATTTCCTCAGGCGAACGTAAAATGATGGGCATCAATGTGCGTGGGTGAAGCAACAAGGTTGGCATGGCGGGCGGCTAGATAATCAATCACAACATACAATGCAGAGTCTCTTCAAGTATATATATATAGTCTGCCTCCACGGCAGTGGTCCCGGAAGGGCCAGCGGAGCGACATTTGAATTCCCTATTTCTTTGATGATGGGGGCAAGCCCCCAAACCCCCATTAGCTCGCTGCGCTCGAAAGTTTGGGTTGTGGTTTACGATTTACGGTTTATCGTTGTCAAGATACCAATGATAGAATCGAACCACATCTGGATGCTGCATCAATGCACTCGGTATGCGGAAGATTTGGTGCCGTAGCGATCATGATATCCATCAAATCAGCCCATCGCGCCAATACAGTCAAGTCAGCACTGGTCCGTACATCTTGGCATTTATGTAATGAGAGTACGTGAAAGCAGAATGTCGGAGCGGGTGAAAATGAAAACGAATGAAAGAATGAATGAATGAGAGTGAAGAAAGAAATCCATCGTGGATATTCTAACAACTTAACTACTTATTAGCTACCACTTCGTACGGGGTATTACCTAGGGAAAAAACACGTCTGAATTAAAGCCACAGTTCGCTTCTGCTCAAGTGTGGCTTGAATTCCGTGGCTGGTCTCCTACTCGTACTGCGGACTGTGTATGTTTTTATCGAATTTTGCCTACAAGGTGTCCAAATCAGTAAGGTCTTCAAAAACCCCTAGCACACTAAGCCAAATCCCGTTAAACTTCCCCTCCAAAGAATTTTCCCACTATCTTCCTTCATCAGAAACCACATCCCACAAATCTATCCTCCCTATACACATCTCAACATCTCTTTCATTTCAACTCAAAACAAACCGTCAATATGATTATCTTTAAAGTAAGTTATAATCTATTTCCACACATGCTCTGCTCTGGCAGATGATTCCGAAGACTCGAGATCGATGATATTCCTGGGGGTGGGGGATTGACGAGACAGGAATTAAAAGGAGAATCGTGAATGAAGACTAATTGTGGAATTTTTATAGGATGTTATCACTGGAGATGAGATCATCTCCGACTCTTACGACTTGAAGGAGGTTGATGGTATCGTCTATGAGGTCGACTGCAGCATGATCACTGTTGGCGCTGTCCAGGTTGGTACGTTCGAAAATTACCCCGCCCGAATCTATCGAGTCTACGAGGACCGGTATGACCATAGGAGCATAATAATCTAACAAACCCCAATTATAGATACTGGTGCCAACGCTTCTGCTGAAGAAGCTGAGGAGGGTACTGAAGATGCAGAGCAAAAGGTCAACAATGTCGTTAACTCTTTCCGTCTCAACTCTACCTCTTTCGATAAGAAATCCTACCTTGTCCATCTCAAAGGCATGCCTGTCTCCTCCATTGATACACAAGTATAGAAGGATTTGGACTAATGATCATGAATAGGTTACATGAAGACTGTTAAGAAGCACTTGGAGGAGTCAGGTGCTTCTGCGGAGGAAGTTACCAAATTCGAGAAGGGTGCCGCCGCATACGCAAAGAAGATTGTTGGAGGTTTCAAGGATTACGACTTCTTTGTTGGTGAATCTATGGACCCCGATGGAATGTAAGCTTTACTTTGTCTTTTTAGCACGCCAGTTTTTTTTTTTTTTTAAAAAAAAGACACACACTTACATATTTTTATAGGGTCGTTCTCATGAACTACCGTGAGGACGGTGTTACTCCATACATCACTGTCTGGAAGCACGGTCTCAAGGAGATGAAGGTTTAAGGGAAGAAACAGTTGTTGAGGATGTTGGTTATGGGATAGGAGTTTTACTCTCTGGTGTAATCCACCATATGGACTCGCATCGTCCGACTCGATTTTCGAGATCTGAATGCCATCTACGATATTAAAATACAATGC
Organism: Botrytis cinerea B05.10; assembly: GCF_000143535.2. Lineage (NCBI taxonomy): Eukaryota > Fungi > Ascomycota > Leotiomycetes > Helotiales > Sclerotiniaceae > Botrytis > Botrytis cinerea. Next base: position 1,621,701 of record NC_037319.1, on the reverse strand, counting down.
AACTAAATGAATGAATGAGATGATGTATTTTTGTGCTCGATGGTAGTGATATTCTATTTCTCTGGTACTCGAGCTCTCAACTATTTAACATTTTCAATCTTTTCAATTTATCCACTTGCGGTCTTTCTCAATGTTTCCTTTTCCATCTTTTTTCTCGCTCTTCTCGCTACTGATCCCTAGACCTGTCTCGAGGGAACAACACGGAATTGATTAAAATACTCCTTCCATTACCCTTCCATCCTCTCTCATCTTATTCTCCAACTGTATACCCTCCTCCCGTTTTAACATTCTATACCTTCCGCTCACTCCCACCCATCCACCAACCTACTCACTCACTCACTCACTCACTCACCCACCATACACAAATTCCACCCCCCATCCCCCTCCAGCCTTTCGACAAACTACCTATCCACACTTCCACGTTGCAATACTCCACACAAGCACACCCACCAAACAATCAAGTAACAAACAGCAGGATCCATGTTATATCACATTATACTCTACTGCTAATTGATTGTTTTTGATGTTTATAATATATTTATATTTTATTTTATTTTATTTATATACTTGGGTAGAGTAGGGTAGAGTAGGGTAGAGTATGGTAGAGTATGGTATGGTAGCTTGTGATTTGGAGAGATATCTGAAGAGGGGAGGGGATGGGATGGGATGAGATAGGGGTATTTGGCTGGGTGTAGGTATATTATTGATTATTTATTATATTGATTATGTTGATATATGTATGTATATGTGATGATTATATGTATGTGTGAGGTATTATATGTATGTGTGAGGTATTATATATCTATCTCTCTCTCTATCTATCCTTCTAATCTAAGTATTTAATACATGTATTGTACTGTTCTTTGAACTGTTTAAGTGTAGTATGTGTATGTGTATGTATGTACAAGGGGGGATGTAAATATGATGTTGGATAGTTTAGGAGGAGAAGGAGGAGGAGGGGTAGTATTGTACTTCTAATAAACGGTTTAAATTGATGTAGGGATCTTGAAGATATGAGATGGGGACTTGATTTGATTGATTGATTGATTGTCTATCTATCTGATCGCCTATTCCTGGGTTATGTTTAGTTGGGTTTGTTTGGTTTGGTTAGAGTCGCATTGTGGTTTCTGGATTTGAGGATGTTGTTGGGAGTAGAGTTGGTTGGGTTCACTGACTGGATGGCTCTTGTATCTTTATGGTTTCTTACCTACCTATGTTGAGAGATAGAGGATAGAGGATCGTCCCAGTTTTGCGGATTTGTGGACAGGATGTTTTCCGGAGAACGCGGTGTTTGAATGCGATTGATGAGTTTGGGATTGCATGGAGAGGAGAGGGTTGGTGGTGGTGTTGATGCTCTTCTTGCGTTGGAAAACACTCTGGCAAGTAATGGTGATTGACAACACAAGCATTCTAGTGAGGACAGGAAACTCAGTGAGAGGGAAAGCATTTAAGTGGTTACATTGCTGGCTTTCAAGAAACAACGACTGCAATGGTTGTGTTATGACTTTGTTTTTGAAAGTCACCTACGTGTTGCTTGATTCTTCTGATACTTCACTACAAGTCCTCAGTAGACACTGTCCTCAGGAATTCCCAAAATGGCTGACCTCAACTATCTAGGTAGGAACCAAAGACGGTCATCTGACAAGTCTACACAGAGAAAGAGCCATACAATGTGAATATGGATCGCCTCATATCGTACAAACAAGCAAACCCAATAGTTCTCAAAGTAAAAAACAAAACAAAAAATATATCGACCCAGGGAAGATTCGAACTCCCAATCTCCAGAGATTTCCATACCGAAATCTGGCGCCTTAACCATTAGGCCACTAGGCCGAACTTGTGCTAGTTATTTGGTGACTCTTCGTGTTGGTGTTGATTATATATCTTCATGTTTTGGTGAATGATATGTGAGGGAAGGGGGATGTTGTGCTGCCATAGTCTCCTGCACCATGTGGTATTCGCATTGAGGGAATAAGCCACCGCTGGAACCATGACATACTTCCCTACCTAGTAGGTTTGCAATACAGTCATATTCTACTTATGTACTTATTATTATATACCGGCAGAGATTCGAATGTGCAACTTCCATCTAAATGTGATCCGGATGGCTTCAATGAAGGGAGGTGTATCAAAATTCCATGTTCGGAGAATTTTCTGTTCGGACGGAACGGGTACCACATTACATACGCATGCATAATGGCTATGACAATTTGGAACTAGCAAAACAAGCTATTACATAGATTACATAGTGAAAGCGAGCATGGAGACTAAATAACTCCCCGCAAAATCACCCCTAGATTGTTATTGTATATTCTTCTGTACATCAACATGTCGGGATTTAAGGATACTTTGAAAGGTGGATGGCATCCAAAAGCGAAAGATGGGAAAGCAAAGGAGAGTTGGAGAGGTGATTTCAAGGGACTCAATCAAGTCGCTGGATGGTATGTTCTATCTCCTTTCCGAACGTGATGGAGTTCTTGATTTTAGGCATATTGCATTTACCTAGGTATGGAGCTAACGTTTTATTCAATAGGATGGGGAAAGGTAAAGATCCAAGAGAAGAAGCTTTAGAACATAACTCCAGACCTCTATCTTCATTGAAAGACCCTTCATCGTTCGGTCCGCCGCCAAAAAGTGTCAAATATCATGGGGCAGCTGCTCTACCACCCCCGAACGGTCTATCGAGTCAAGCAAGATCGGATACAGGAGGACTGGGTGCCCCAATACCACGAAGCGAAATAATAGCACAGCAAGAGGCAGAGGAAGAAGAAAGGAGAAGACAAGAAGAAGAAGATGCGAAACCTAAACCACCACCAATGCCATATCGGGCGAATACTACAGGATTATCCATAGATCATTTACCACCACCTCCTGGAAGAAAAGATGGCGCAGATGGAAGAACACCGCCTGTGCCTCCTCCAGCTGGTAAACCTAAACCTCCTGGCTTACCACCAAGATTGCCACCGCGACAAAATTCGAATCCGGCACCATCGGCTCCTTCACCTCCTCCTACATATGGCGCGGCGACATCTGAAGCGGATCCACATAAAGGTATATTGAATCAAGGAGCATTGACTAGGTTGGGAGCAGCAGGAGTATCAGTGCCTGGATTTGGAATTGGGTCTACAAAATCAAAACCAGCACTACCACCACCCCCTCCGTCACGAACATCGACAAATAACTCATCGCCTCCACCTCCCCCTTCAAGGACAGCTTCACCACAATTGCCTGCACGAACAGCCTCACCGCAAATACCATCCAGATCCTCTTCACCACAGGTGAATGAACTTCAATCTCGATTCTCTCGGCTCACATCCTCGCCATCGTTATCTTCCTCGTCCCCCAAACCCCCACCTCCATCTGAAGGAACAACCTTTGCCCAAAAACAAGCAGCTCTGAAGACTGCATCCGCGTTTCATAAAGATCCGTCGTCCATCTCTCTATCCGACGCCCGGACCGCCGCAAGCACCGCAAACAATTTCAGAGAGAGACACGGAGAACAAGTAAAATCCGGATGGGCTTCTGCGAATAAATTAAATACAAAATACGGAATTGCAGATAAAGTTGGATCATACGGAGGAATCTCACAAGGGAAAGATGCCTCAGCTGGTGGACACGATGGGAATGTGGAGAATTCATCTAGTCCAGTTGGAAATGGATCAATTGGGCAATCAGTTTTAGGGAAAAAGAAACCGGCTCCTCCGCCTCCCCCTAAGAAGAGGTCGGAATTGGGTGCTCCTGGAAATGGGGCTCCTCCGCCTATACCAATGGCGACTAAGCCTAAGCCTATGGTAAGTGGCCAATATTCATAGTTTTATAGTCAATACTTTTACCCTTGATCTTGAGAGTACTGGAGTTTGCATGATATTTTTGGATTTTGTGGTTCCCTTTACTATTCTTGGATATGTTCATAAAGTGGCCCGGTGACGGTCCACTGGTTTCTGAAATGGATATTTCATATCGCAAAGCATGATGTTGTCCCCGTTACTTGTATAGTCTTTTTCAGGGCGTGATAGCATGCATATATTCTAAAGAAATAATTCCCCCTGAATCCTTTTTTTTCAAAACATGTTTCGATGTCTCATCATGATAGTCCTTCACATGCCATAAACTAAAAGCTAACCTCCTATTCAGACCTCTCGTCCTCAAGCTGTTCCACCTCCTTCGTTACCACAATCACATTATACCCCCACTGACCTCCCTCTCTCGCTTCAAACCCTATGGTTCGCCCAATCTCCCCCCGCCTTCCCACCTCCTTCCATCTCTTCTCTTCCGGGCACACGCTCTCATGCTTCTTCCAGCAGTTGGACTTCCAGTGGCCCTCGCAAAACCCACACTTTTATCGGCGTTCTCCGTGATAATACTGACCTTTCCACCACTAAAATTAAATTAGTATGGGATGCTAGTGATCCGGGAAGAACAGTGAGAGCGGAGCAAAGACATATTGCACCGCCAGGAAAGCTAGGACAAAGAGAGCTAGAGCTTCATGGAGATAGGTATGGAGAAAGTGTCGCGCAATGGTGTGAAGCGCAGATGGGCACACAAGTCGGGAATGGCGAGTGTTGGACTTTGGCTAATGAGGGCTTGAAAGCCGTTGCGCAAGATTGTAGAGAGAGGGGTGAGGAGGCGTGTATGAGTAGTCAGGGATATGTGCATGGGTATAAGGTTTTTGAATTTAAGAATGGGAGGGTGGAGGTTGGAGGGGGGGTGAGAGAAGCGGGCGTTAGGAGAGGTGATGTAGTGCAATTCTTGGAGGCGCATTTTAGGGATAGTAGAGGGGGTCAGAAGTGGGCGGGGGCGCCGGATCATACTAGTGTTGTTGTTGGGGGTGAGTTTTCTTTTCTTGCTTTTTTGCTTACTTTGTGCTCGTTGCCGTTCCTTCACTCTTACTTTTACTTTTACTTTTTTCTTTCTTCATCCGCTCTCTTCTACTGATTCTTTACCCTTCAAACGCTTATGCGAAAATCCCCACGCGTATCCCACGACATAACCATATCCCCCACTGACGAGAGAAATTCATAGTTCAACCAAATGGTATCGTGGAAGTCGTGGAACAAAATGTGGGTGGCGTCAAGAGGGTTATGAGAGGTGAATATAATATGGCGGAGCTGGTGAAGGGCGAGGTGAGGATTTATAGAGCGGTGGGCGAGAGCTGGGTGGGGCCGTTGGATGTGGATTGGTGAGGGGGATGGGGGTGATGAGGGATGAGGGATGCATTGGCTAGGGGTTGTAGGTTATATATTGTAGATGTAGATTGTTGTATAAATTATATAAATCAATATTGGAGTTACTAGACGAGATGGCATAATAGATATCCTTATTGAACTAGATACGAAAAATACATATATTCTCTCATTGTCAATAAACTAAACGTGTAGAATTACTTTCTTTCTTTCTTTCTTTCTTTCTTTCTACTAAACTTGAAAACCCCAACTCCCACTCTCTGGGTGTCTTACAATTTCTCTTTTCTGTGTGTGTGATCTCATTTGCGTCTCCTCTATTAATCTCATCCATCTTGTGAAATCGTATTCTATTTCTTCTTTCTTTCTTTCTTTCTTTCTTTTTTCTTTCTTCAAATGGTGTCAAATCCACAACTGCCACCATGATCGTTCTCACACTTTCTTCCAAATCAAACGTACTTGATCGGCATCACGCATCCTCAAAAGCAACTCCATGTTGCAGTCCTGTGTTGCTGCCAAGGCTCTCTCTCTTGCCTTCTGAGGGCTTTCGTCATCGTTCTGAACAACACTCACTTTGTGATCCCGCAACAAGACTGCTATGCTAGAACGGCAACAAATTCGACCTGAGAGAACTTCTGTCCCGGACAATTTTGTGGGCCATCAGACCAAGGGGAAAATGTACTGCCAGCAGGGGCTATGATTTTTTTCTGTACTCAATAGAGTAGTTTGAGAAGTCGAGTCTGACGAAGATTCAATCCAACGCGATGGGTTTCAAGTCAGAGGATCATCCCAGTACTTTGGATGCATTTGCAATCCAAGTATACTAGGCATTACTCCCGTACGGGGCGGTATAACTATTGTTCTATCCTCTACCTTGAGTACCTGTGGATTATCGTTGCTCCACTTCGGCAGTGCCATGATGGGGGGAAACTGTCTCAGGGTCTCAAGCTATATTAAGAGTCAGAATGAACGGGTTAAATTGAACAAGATAATTAGAAGAGAAGACAATCAGTTGCAAATACCAAGACAGCTGTACATCTATTGAGCTTCTCGAACACCTTTTCGTATTCCAGACCTTCATCAGAATCTCGAATGACATGTCGCAGCTCTTCCGCAACCCAATCTTGGACTTCGGGATGGGCTGCAAGCAGAATCATGCTGAAAACTCACGTATTTGCAGTAGTATCGTGCCCAGCGAAGTTGATTACAAAGATATCCCCAAATATTTCATCAACCGTGAGACCTTTGGAAGGTGATTGTGCTGTCTGTCGAGATGAAGCAACTTCCTCTTTTTGATGAGCCCCTAAAGCTCTCACCAAAGATGCCATCAAAGTTCCATTGCCGGCCTTTCCTTCTTTGAGCGAGGAGGATTCCTCGTCCAACACATTCTCCATATATTTCTTGAAATCCGCGGCCGCTCGACCTACTCGTCTCCAGGATTGTGGTATAAAAGGCAGCAGTAAATATCGAAAAGGAATGATCACGATCAGTATCGCATTGTCCAAGACAGTTTGCAACGCATCGCGATAACTGCCAGATTCATCGTGTCCGGCTTCGCTAGAGCTGCGAAACTTGTACGATTTTCGAAACCCGGTTGCAGCGAGCACATGCAAAGAAATAGTTCGTGTATCCTTAGCAGTGGATATCTCTCGAGGTGTTGAAGTTTGAGTCCACATCTTCAACATGTCTCTCGCTTGCTTGAGTGACTCCTGCCAAACAAACTACATGATATTCTCGTTGAAGGATGTCGCTAAGACTTTCCTGTGCCTTGACCACTCGGACCAACTTGCTGTAGATATACATGGCCCGTAAACCTCAAGTAGTGCTAGATTGACTTCCTTTTGTTGATTGTAAAAGCTCCTGATAACCTACTACACATCTTAGTTGGACGAAGAAAGTCTCCACGTCGAGCAAATATCTCATGGATGGCATCAGGATCCGCACAATAAACATATACATCGCAAGGGGCGACACGTGCATCGACTGGACCGTATTTCAAATGGGATGTTGCTTTGTCGTGAAAATGCCAGCCTCGACGTGAATAGTGACCGAAGTTACCGAAATCTATGGGCAATCGGTCAAGGAGACGCCAGAGAGATGGCTCCAAGATTAGCCAAGTCATGTTCATTGGGTCCACGAACAGCCGGACGAGAGGAATTCCCATGGTTGAGGCACGGCGATAATTGATTTCCATCGCAATGATGCTCCATATCAAATACATCAGACCGAGTCCGCTAATGGTTTCTAGAATCATGTCTGGTTTCCGAGATGTGTGTTCGGGATGATTCCGGCACCGGAAAATAGAGTTGCTAGATGAATTATATATATGTAATCAGATTTGCTGCGGTTTTCTTTTGTAAGTGGGAAGGGAAGTAGGTAGGCTGTGAGAAAAAAATATATCGGCTGTAGTCATTGCCTACCTGCAATCTGCTCGGTTTGATATGAGATAATAATTTATACCTGGTTGAATGCAGAGGTAGTCTCTTGTAGAGAATCGGATGTGGATTTAATCAAAGAAATTAGTAGCAAAGGGAGTAGCTGCTCTTGACCTTTGCTGTGCCTCTCCCCACTATCCCCTAGACTGCCGACTTACGGCGCCAATGTGGTCCGTGCGATATACCTTGAATGGTGAAGCCTTATTGAATAGAATAGCTAACTTAATTGAATTTTATATTAGAGAGTAAGTGTGAATGTTGGATTAAATTCGAGGAATCCTGATGATCTAATTGGACAATCACTCCTCATTAAGCGAGGGCGCGGTAAGTTGACAGTCTAGGGGATAGGTGTGAGAAAAAGGTGGCCGAAATTAGTGCATGGGGATGATTGCGCACAGTGTTAACCTTGGCTACCCTTTCCTCCCATGTAGCCCACATCCGCATCTCCATAATTATTATGCGCGCTCGAGGCGCTGTGCGCCTAGGCTCGCTACGTCGCATAATCTACGTAGAAGTTGATAGTTGAATATCGTTAATAATGTAATAAGAATTGTTTTTAGAATAATATATAAAAGCAAAGTCGAGGTATCCTTACCCCTGGTACAGAGACAGGAAAGGTACCTACGAATATCAATATACCTCCTCTATGAAAGGTATCCTACTAGGAAGGTAACTATAGAAGGAATGGTACCAAGAAATAAAGATACCTATAAAGGAAGATACCTACTAATATAATGATACCCCTAGTAAAGCCTCAAACAGGAATATAGTAGCCTGATAGAGAGTCTACCAATCTACTTTATAGAAATAAAGGTCTATATAAATAGATAGTTTCTTTGATATATAAAGCTTCATGCGTAAGTCAAATAGTAATTCTTTTACTTAGTTACAACTGCTCTGATCTCAGTCTACTACTTGTCGTTCTCAACATAAACCCTTCCACATGACTCCCGGAGGCACGTCGCAACACTGCCTTGGACAACCCAAATCAGCCTGCCAAATCATAAAAGCTGCATGGTGTATTACTCTGATTCAAATGAAGAACACCAATACCTATGTGGTGTGACCCTAGCCGGTTTTGGAAGGTTCCACGAAGCCTTTGACATCCAAAGAATACTTGTTGTTCTCGTCCATTTGCAGCCGCCCAGTCACCTGCAGCGACAATCCCTCTGGATGAGAGACTAATGTTTGGTGTAACCGGGTATATGCGCTGGTCTCTTCCTTGGTAAGTGGTTTGGGCACCTTCGCCACGTTATCCCATTCGAGCTTGCTATCTACCAGGAACTGGTTAAGAACCACTTCAGGTCGAGTGGATGTACCGGACAGTACTAGCCGCCTGCCATCCTTGGTAACTACACCATTGAGTGTCATCTCAATGCCGCGCATATTGTACGTGCCACCATCGATCTCGAAGAGCTCCTTCCGCCATACGTTGATATCGGGCAGAATGTCATCGTGAAGGTAAACAAAGGCAACTGAGATGGTTGCATTTGGTCTCGGAAGGACGGTCTTGATATCTTTGATGCTGTTCAGTGCTTCATAAGCTCCACCCCAGCAAGCACCGAGACCGTAGGGACAAGTGGGCGTAAGACCAACAATGACAGGTGGCCCTTCCTGTTCTGAGACGACCTTCTGATTGCGCATCTCAAGGGACACACCGATATTTTTCTCCAAAACAGCACCGTATTTTGAAAACCCAGGGGGCAGCTGTGGTTGTACAGGTATCTCAACATCCGGCCTAAGTAGCATGATAGGCGCCACTGCTGGTACGCCTTCCTCGCTCACAAGGAAAAGCATGTAATGACCTGGTGGAGCCAAGAAATGATTGTTTGGCGTTTTTATGGTGACCTCTGTCCCACTGGTTTCAAATTCCAAGAATTGGAACGATTGGTTCATGTTGTGTGAATGAGTGACAGATCCAAGCCGTGTCCAGCTCACCTTACCAATCACATCGTGTTCACCGACTGTGACTTTGAATTGCTTGCCATATTCGACAACCTCTGGCGGTTTACTGACGGTCGGTCGTTCGCCTTTGAACAAATAAGGTGGGCTGAATATCTGGGCGGTGATCAGAGTGTGTTCAGGCTCATTGGGTCTCTTTTGATTGTCTGGATCGTATTCCCCACCACCAGATGAAAGAACTCTGCCATCGGGTAGTAGTAATGCGGTGTGGTGGTAGCAGCGATCGTCGTCCTCCGGGGCCATCGTAGACCATTCTGTAGTAGCAGGATCCCACAGCTCAGGCTCATGTACGGGCTGACCCGGAGACAAGTCATTGAAGCCTAACCCTTTGGTTCCTCCAGTCACAAGCACAGTGCCATCGGGCAACGTGGTAGCAAAGGAATGTCGGCGCCCATGGGCGATTTCAGTCGTATATTTCCAGACTGGTTTTGGGTCGTTCAGATCAATGATCTCTGCAGCATTGGTGGGAGGAACAGCATCACCACCTCCACCACCAACGTAAAGAATCTTGCCACTATCATACATAGTTGAAGCGGCGTACTCGCGCTGACCTGCATTGCGGAATGGCGAATCGGCATCGCTCGACCATTCACCATGGCCACCATGAGCATTCAAATCCAGAAAACGAGAACTTCTCAATGGGCCCGCCATGAATATTCTTCCGTCTGGAACGTGGTAAAGCCGGGGGTAAAGAGCGAAAATATCAACGAGAGGTGTTTGGACTATGCCCCATGTACTTGTATGTGAGTCCCAAATCTGGGGGACCAGGTTGATCACAGGGTTTGTGACATCTTGTGAGCTGCCCGACACAACAAGGCCTCTACCATCAGACAAAGTTATAGCAGAGGGATACCAGCGACCTGCAGCCATCATAGGCATTGTCGTCCACTTATCTTGGAAGGGATCGTAAACACAAGCTTGGTCTTCCCCGAAGCCATCCAGGACATGTCCACCGAAAATAACCAAGGTACCGTCTGGTTGAAACGTGTGCCCGGAACAGAAGAGATTCACGGAAAGCTCATCTTCGTTCATCGGGTCATGAGCGGTGCGCTGACTCTCTAGGGTGTTGATATCCAAGATGTAGACGTGGGTTTTGTGCTCATTGAGGGTCCAATAATCCATGCTGTGCACAGCAGAGCGTCGGCCCCAGTAAAGTACCTTGCCAGTCGGTAGTAGATGAAGGTGAATAGCGCAATTTCCAAGTTGGAATTTTGGTGCCCATTCTCCGTGGACGGTTCTGTCGCCCATGTTTGCTTCGGATGGGTTGAGGCCCGGGTGTGTGAGAAGACTGTATTGGCGGCACCCAACTAGTGAGTGTGGTAAAATGACTAGGAACTTCACTTGAGGAGCTCGTAAGAATCTGCGGCGTAAAGAAGAGGAGATGGTCTGTAGGATAAATGAAATTTTATGTCCATTTTCACGACTTCGTCGCGTTCATCTCGGCGCTTCTCTTTCAGCTTCTAAAAGTCCCCTTCTGCAGAAGAGAACGGGTCGGATCAAGTGTGAAGTGAAGATTGGCTCGGATCGAGTGACCAAATTGCTTTTTTGATCCAGCCGTTGAGACACCCTAGGTTGAATAAATTGTGAAGCGGGGAAGCATTGTGGCGGCGCTGCAGATTGTGTTTTACTGTAACCTCATGCACGCTTTGGGATAAACTCATAATTGTAAATATGATCAACATCAAAGCATATGAAAAAGGTGCGATAAACACAAGCCAATAAGATCATTTATCATTAGCCTAGCTGTTGCCGACGTTCCTTTGCTGCTACGTGGTGCGATGGTACACGCTGTGGATTGGAAGACAACCAGTGATCCTTCCACAAGAACCCAAGGGTTGGGCTCCAACGACTTGACTCCAGGTTAGCTAGTACTTCTCTTGTATGCTGTGTTATTCAGCTTGTCTCATATGTAGGGCTATGGTAAGATTTACCCCGCAGTTGATAACAATTTACGGAGGTAACATGGAATAAGTTATGTTACATCGCCTTTGTTTTGCAATCAATAGAATCATTCTGCCCACACAAACTGATCCTGGCTAGCGAAGGCGGTATAGCATAACTTATTCCACATACCTCCGTAGACACTATGATTAGTATGAGATCTAGATTCCTGGATCTGAGGCTATTCGCAGTTTACTCCACGGTAGGGTCTGACGACCCCTAGCTTAGATTGAGACCCTTTTTTACGGAGCTCTATTCCGATGATTGCCATAGTATCGAGGATGAAAACCAGCGGCTTTCCTATATTCTAGTTCTTCGGATAATTCTAGAACCAAGGTCAAACACACTTTCAAGTAGTACCATGTACGCCACGTCTATAGAGATAAGTGATGTTTGATTTATGTTATCTGACCATTAACGCCGCTTTCTCGACTTACGAGCTGGGTGAAAGGTACTGCGATGTAACCTGTTGATTGAAAATCGTGGATAGGAAGGTTGGCGTGCAACTAGTGAGCTGATCCGGCCTTCAGCTTGATACACAATACTTCAATAGCTTCATGTAATTAGACAAATATGATTGATGTAGGGGCTTTCAGCTTGATGCACAATATTTCAATAGCTTTATGCGATGGAACAAACATGATTGATGTAGGGGCTTTCAGCTTGATGCACAATATTTCAATAGCTTTATGTGATGGAACAAACATGATCGACATATAGATATGACAGATAGGAGAAAGGGTTCTGCTGTTGACTCATGCACAGGATCGAGGCTGAGGCATCTGCATGGCATCTCAGCTTCATGTACATAGGGCACCCATTGAGTGGTCACGGCCCCTCTTAGGGTATGTGGGGTACGTTGAAGAGATGTAATTACCCACCCATAGGTATCCACTGGGCAGCCGAGTACCGTTCCGATAGGGGGGGGGGGGGGGGGGGGGGGGGGGGGGGGGAGAGGGGGAACAGAGTCAGTATATATACTGATACTAGGCTTGATTATTTGCTCCTTCTCGAGATCGCCCATATACCTTTTTGGTCCCTCTTCAATTGTTGTATCAAATTCTCTACTAGAATAGCACTCAAAATGAAGGACACCAATTATCTCAACGTCCCGACCTCGTTCAAGTTAACGCAAGTTGATGGTCTCACCTCACCAAGACCCAACGTCGAGCCCGATGTGAGCAAGGGCCCTGCATACTTCGCACCAATCAGTGAAGGAGCTGATGAAGACTATGGAGCACTTCCTGGAGAACTTAATATCCTGGCGAAGCTCACTGGGGATTTCCACGGTGCTGGGTTGAACATGATCTTCCGCCCATCCTGGGGAAATAACAGAAGGAATAACGTTCTGGAGTACAACGTGACCGAAGAGGACACACAATTCTTGAAGGACATTGGCGACATATTCAACCGAGGCTTGGGCAGGCAACGAGACGTCATTTTGAAGGGTGTCCCATACATGCAGACGATCAAGGACATGCTCAATCCAGAAACAGGACAGGCTGATCGCAAGGAAGGAATTCCAATTCACTTCGAGTCAGGCATGTTCCTTAGGACCCCACCGACTGATATCAGGCCCGAGGTCCTTCAAGGCACTATCTCACGCCTAGCATCTATACCACACGGAACTGCCATCAACTGCCAAGGCTTCGAACCAGACATGAAGAACCCTATACTTGGTAACCCGATTATCAAACCAATCTCAGTCTTACCGTTCCCCATGGGTATGCATGGCGATGTCTACACATTCGCAGACTTTTTTCCTCAGCTGAATTTCAAGAGGAAGTATGAGCTGCGCATTCCTCAAGAGATCAGGGACGGCGGCGTACTCAATACATCTCTCATGCTAGATCCAAATCAGATGCTAAGAGAATTTAATGAGAACAGCACGAAGAAAAAAATCCGAGAACACTTTTTCTTCTCCATCCATTCCGACCCCGAAGTCTCTAAGATTCCCGGCGGTGGCACAGCAAACATTGCTTTCCTGCAAGGCTCAGGTATTCGTGATGGCCGCCAAAACCCAGGCCCTAATGCCCATGGCGTCAATGTCGGATGTGATTATTGGATTTCAACCGTTGAATACGATGTTCTGCTGCCGGAAGGTGATTTCTCTGGGGACAAAAAAGAGACAAGAGTGGTTGAGTCTGAAGCACGGAAGGAGGAGAGAGAAGCTGGCAAGATAGTGGTTTCTCCTTCTTTCGAATTGAAGCTGGACAAGGTGATACCACCAAACAGGATTGTGAAGTTCGACGCTACCCAAATTCAATACTCCCAGAACGTCACATTGGACTTTGATGAGATGGGTTGGCCACACGTCTCAGTGGCCACGTTGTCGCCCAAATACCCAGTGCCAATTGAGGCTTCTCAGATTATCTTCTGAAGTAGCATATAGTAGAATGAGTTTTGTTGAACTTCTTTTTCAAATGTGCTTTATTTTCATCTCCTCTACCTGTGAAGAGTGGTAGGTCCGAATCATGTTACGCAAGAGGGTTGAATTAAAAACTATGATCGAGAAGGTGGTTTAATCTACTCGAGGTCGTTATGTGATATTGTAAACGAACTACAGCATATGATTGCCCTCTACTCCCCTCTAGACACTGTGGATAGCTTGAGGTAATTGAACCGAGTATAAATTAATATCAAATATTCGGTTTCGTGCTACTTGATAATTGCAACTGCGAAGGTGTTTAGCATCATGAAGCCTATATTTAAGCTCGGTTTTAGCGAGCAGCTCCCGAATGGCGCCCCACCAGCTTCTGTCCGGTGTGTTCCGCCGCCCGAACCTTTCTCACAACCCCAGTAGCAAGCAGAAGCTCTCCGCCTTCTTCCCTTTAGATTAAATCAAATCTTTATACCGAGCTTTGTACCTCGCCATGTCATCGCTCAACTTAGACAACACTAACACATCAGCGACCCCGCGGTTCAAGCATCCCAGGTAAGAACGCAGTCAGCGGCAGCTGCACAGCCAACACTTAACTGAATTCCGGATATAGTCACAATGCATGCATCTCCTGCCGTAGAGCAAAAATCGAATACAGGACGTCGTCGTCTCTCGAGTCTTGCGAGAGGAAGGAGAAAGAAATTCGCTTATCAACTTTCCAAACTTAAGAGGAAACCTCCAATCGAACCCTTTTCTGGCGAGGTCTCGATACCCCCGGAGGAGCCAAACATTCACCTCAATGTAACCAAGTCAACGCCACCGAACAATTCAATCAATCAGCCTCGTGGCACAGATTCAAATGGCGTACTTCCAGAAAGTGGCCATGGAGAGTGGGGAACAGCTGGCTTACAACCTGTCAGTATTCTCAGTAAAGAAGCACAATCTGAAGAGTTCGGGTTAACTCTCAGATTATACTCTTTTCCTTTCCGAGTATCTTCAAAATTTTAAATTATAATATTTCGAGACAGGACCATCATCCTTGGAGCGCTCCGAATTTTGAACAGACTTTGAACGTTGCGATTCAAACAGGGGGGCAGGGAAAGGGGCAATCCGTACCGTAACCGAAACGATCGACAGCACAATAAACCGCACTCTTCTTTCGTTGCTCAGTAGTCTTCTCAGCTAAATAATCAAAGAAAATAACGTATATATAACAACTTTGTAAACTTGACGAGAAAAAAAAAATGTGATTCCAAAAGCGTAGATTTGTCTCGCTACAGAGGACGTCTCGCGACGCAGGGGCAGACGTTAATAGGTTTCTGGTTATCGAAAAGAAAAGGATGAGTAAGTATACCCAGACAGCTAGCTTACACAGGAGGAATGACTTACTTGATTTAATCTGCATTGGAAATTTCAGATTTGCGATTGAGATCGCGCGTAGACTAGAAAGGTGGTATAACTATATGTTTAATGAGTGACGAAGGGAGGGGGAGTGACGCACCTAAAATTTCATCTTATTCCTGCGCGGTGTTGTGTGTTAGGGTTGAAGGGACGAAAAGAATAATGATCGTACATGCCTATATCTCTAATTAGCGAGTAAGGGGAAAAGAAATGAGTTACCTGGATTTTTGCATTCTATGAATAGAAAAAAAAGACGAAAAGAAAAAAAACCTGTATAAAATTACTCGATTAGTGAGAACGGGAGGGGGAGGGGGAGGGGGGAAAAAAAGAAAGAAAAAAAAACTACACTCGATTAGCAAGAATGGGAAAAAAGAGTGACTTACCCAGATCTTTCGGTCTCAGAAATATGTGAAGAGGGTGAAAATATCTATATACTCGATTAGCGAACAGCGAGGGAGAAAGAAAGAAAGAACATACATACCTAGAGTTAACATTAATATTTCTGATGTGGAAAAAAAAAAGTAAGCAAGCAAGCAAGCAGTAGTTAGTCCCTATAAAAAAAAAATCAGCAAAGACAGGAAGGGAAGAGAGGATGATAACTTACCCAGCTTTCCGAAAGGATAATAACAATAATAATAATAAAAGAACCGAAAAAAATACTCCATATATACTGATTGTACTATACTCGATTAGCCAAAAAGGGGGAAGGGGGAAGAACAACTTACCGGAACATAAAAATCAAAACGAGAGAAAAAATACATATCCCTACAAAACAATTAGCAAAGACAGGGATGGGAGGAAAACTTACAATTTTATTATATGTGGTATGCATGTATGTATGTATACATCTGGAGAAACAAACTTTTTTTATTCTTTTTTTTTTTTTTTTAGAAGAAACTTTGTTTCTCTCGTCTATTTTCTATTTTCTTTTCTTATACAGTATAGTAGAGTATAGTAGAGTAGAGTATAGTAATTTCTAGAAGTCTAAAGAGCGACGACTATGACAGTACATATAACAAATCGACAATATCAAAGAAAGAAATTCGAAAAAAGAAAGAAAGAAAGAGCACAACAATCATCGAAACGACAATCACAGCACCCCGTCTTCCCCCAAAAGAAATTCAGCACTCAAACTCCAAGAGAAGAAAAGACTCACCTCAACTCACCTCACCTCAGCTCATCCCCAAAACCCCATCCCAAACCACCCGAGCACCACACCCCCAAACACCGCATACCAAGACAGACTTTCCAGCCCGCTCTTCCGCGGCGGTCGCACACCAAGCTGCTCATGAAACGAAACGTATCTCGACGCGGGGGTTTGGGTCCCGCACGAACGGTGGGTGCGGGAATTGGTAATTTGGGTTCCGATGGAGCGGGTGGTGGGGCCCGGGGGGCCCGAGGGGAGGGGTTTGAATTTTTTGGATTTTGGGGAGAGGGAAAGGGAAAGGGTGCGGAAATGCGAAATGTGGATGTGGATTGGCATGTTTGTGTTTGTGTTGCCGAAGGGGGTGGGGAGGGTGGTTGGATGGATGAGAAAGAGTTGTGTTTTGACTCTCGAGGATGTGAAGATAGGATAGGATAAGATTATGAGTGTGGGGGGGAAGGGATGGGAGGGTTTTATAACCTATTTGATCTCGTGAACAAGGGAATCAAGATTCCTGATAGACATTGTTCCGCAAGCAATCCATGAAAGGAAAAAAAGACACAAAGTGATTATTCCTCGACCGCAAAATCAAAGAAACAGTCTCAAACAAAGCCCTCTTATATGCCCACCACAAAGAACCTCAAAACATACAAAGAAACCAAACCCCAGAGAAAACAACCACCCAGCTCAGGACCCAGAGAATCTTCTCCTCTCCTCTCCTCCAAACATAGTTTCCCAACAAAGGAAACGGGATAACACGTACCAAACAAGCAGGACAAAGAAAAAATGTATCTTCTAGAAGAAATGTAAAACAATGCCTATTATCAAACTACAAAGACGCTTCCCAATTCCAAAATCGAAGAGGAAGATTCATTCAGTAGATCGAAACATCCCACCCACCTCTACACCCAGTTTACAAATTCCAATTACCATCTATCTCCATTGATTAACACAACAGTAAACTAGACACTACCCAACCCAACCCACCCAGTTACAGAAACTTCCGCAACCATGAAAAAGTTTCTCGACCCCCTCCTCCCACAACCGCGCACCACCACGAGAGGAAAAATCAACACCCCCTCTCCAAGCGACTCCCTCCGCGAGTTTTCCACCACATCCCTCGATCTGCTCACGCAGCTCTTGACGCGACTCCCCGGGACTCTCCCCCACGAATCCTGGCTTCGGGATCAAGCAGTCCTTATCCAGAGCTTCCCGCCTTCTCTCCTACACCCCAAATCTAGCGGTCTAATCTCCCGCGTCGCCGCATCCCTATCCTCGCTTCGGCTCGGCGAAACCAAAGCCGTATTATGCGACGTCCACAAACCTCTAAACCCATATCTCATCCGCAAGATATTTCTAGAGCTAACCGCGGAATGCACCACTCGGCTCCGACGACTAACTGCCGAAATACCTCTCGAACAATTGCCGGTCAATGTTCAAGAATTCGTTCTTCGAATGAAAATTCTCAATAGTATCTGGATGCAGCCCGAATTTTATCGTCAAGCATATCAAGCGCAGCCGTCCGAGCCACGCTACGAACGCGTAGCATCGGGTTGTGAAGCCTGCATTCTTGCCACCATCGGAGGCGATCGATCCATCATCCGCGACCTCTTCGCCTCGATCTGGGGGCGCAGAAAGAAGAATAAGCAAATGGATGGCTGGATCGATGTCATCCGTGCATGGGCATCATGGCAAGAAGACTCCGAGGGCTTAACGCATGAATCTCACGGTCTCGGAAGAGAGATCTCTCGATGCCGCAAACATCTTCAGACGCTTCGAAGAGACGCACGACGAGAACGCTTGGCTGGAAATCGCAATCCTTTTGAGCGAGATAGCGAGGCCCAAACACTTCTTGGACACGATTTCCTTGACGAGGATAAGGATGAAGACGGAGATATTGAGAATGAAATTATAGATTTCTATGCAAATATGATGTCGAGAACATCTCTCGCAACCACATCAACTCATGGTTCACATCCAGCAGAAGGAGTCCATGCCGCTTTCCGCGACACCGTAGTCTTCTCCGACGGCTTCTTTCACAATACTTCCAAACCTATCAAGGAAAGAAGACCAACACTCTATTCCCGCAGCGAATACAACTCTTCTCAACTTTCCTACTATGGAGCTGAAGCCGAAGAGCGCGCCAGCGCCTATCGAAAACTCGTTGGAACTCCAGAGAATGTCGCTGCCGAATCAGAAGAAGATGAAGAAGAACCTCGTTTCACAGATCCATTTGCAGATCCGTCAGCAAGAAACAATCGACCTGCTTATCATGGAAGTCATTATGAGAATCCACGGGCATCACCTGCGCCTCCTTCTCCTCGTACTACGAGACATGAAAACGATAACAGGGCAAAACAAAAGTACGCACCGCATCATCGACGTCCTGAACCTCAAGCAAATCCTTTCACACGAAAATCACATGCTGCTCGCCCTGAAGGTAAGCGCAGTGATCGGGAAACTCGAGTTAGTGATTTCATGATCTAGAGTAAAGATAGTAGAGAGATTTTGGGGTATGAAACAAGAGAGGAGTGATCTCCTTCTCACAACATAGAATTTCTTTTGTAAAATTTCTTTTGTTAAAAATTCACTCGCGAGAATTTCCTTTGTCAATACTATACAATATAACCATGTTTCCTTATGTGCCCCGTCTAAGACCTTATTTAAGCGATAGCCGATCCTAAACCATGCTTCTCCTCGCGTCCTTCGCAATCGTGAAATTGCGTTCATTGAAATCCCTTGATCTATTCTTTCTCCTCGTAAAGCTTCAGTAACGCCGGTCTAAATGCCGCTATTTTCGAAAAATCAGATATCTTAACCTTCATATAATCAAATGCAACAATGGAAACTTGATCTGTAACTTCGCTGTCCATAACTGGGATCTTTTGATATCTCTGAGAAAAGTGAGTAAGTAAGATACGTCTTGCTCCCATACCCTTGCCAATATTCATTGCTTCCGAAGTTGTGGAATGTTTCTTGGCAATAGCATCACCTTGAAGTTCGTCATCAAATGTCGCCTCGTGAATCAACAATGTTGCACCTTTACCAATCCTGACGAAATCTTGTGAAGGTCGACAATCACCTGAGTAAGCAACCTTAAATCCATTGGGGAAGTTCAATGCAACAGCCAAAGCACCATGACAATGGCTCACTTGGCAAGCTTCAATAGACGAAAGACCAAATGCTTCCGTTTTTTCTGGTGTGAATTCTTCGTAAAGGCCATTGACTGCAGGAGTCATTTCAACGAGCTCAAGTCTCTCAAATCCATAATTCTCGACCTCGGAGTACTCCGTTAACCAATGAATCATACCATGATCTGATGCTACGGCAAGTTTATTATTTCTTGTTGCTTCATTCTTAGATGTTTCTTCATGCCACGCTTTAATGACTGAAGTAGTACCGAGATGATGATCGGCGTGAAGATGACTGATCCAAATGGCTTTGAGATTCGAAAGTACACCTGGTAGATCTTTGCCAAATACTCTCTTCAGTTGACCAAGTGTATTCTCACCAGCGTCAAATAAGTAATTGCCGTATTCTGGAATTCGAAGCAAGGTAGCTGAAACATTTCGATATTTGGAAGGTAAAGCCGAGCCAGTTCCAAGAGTAATGACTTCTGCATCCTTGCATGGTATATCCTTTTGAACTTCATCAAGCTTTGCTTGATACTCTGGACTCATAACCTCTTTCCTAGCTTCGTTTGCTAAAGCAAGAACTTCAGGATCTGCTTCCTCTACCACCTGCGCAGTATCAAGATAAGGAGTGCACTTGTCATCTTGAATCTCGAATTTTGGTTCCAGTAGTATTGTTTTCCCTAATTTTGCCTTTAGATATGGTACAGGTTGGGATGGTGGCTCGGATGCATTACTGAATGCGGGAATTGGGAAACGTTCGGAGTCGAGGAGATGTAAACGAATAGCTTGCGCTGCGGCCGAGCTGAATGCAAGATAATTTGGGCAATTATCTGGGGAGGAGACGATGTGAGTAAATTCTTTGCGCTCTTCCATGAATTCTAGTATCCTGGGGTCAGCTAAAACGCCAGGACCCAGAATCCATATTATTGATTCAACTCCTGCCATGACCTCTTTTGCTTTCCATTCTTCACGTGCAAACAACCCCTTAATATAAGAGGCATCAGGTATTTCAAGAACTGCAACTCCGGTACCTTCTTTACTAACTCCCAAAACTTGTTCTGGAGTGACAGTGGTACCGTCAGTTGCAATCACACTTCTTCCTGCAGCCAAAGTCCGATAATCAGCACCTTTCTGGACATTCAATCTCTCGGCTTCCTTGGGATTGAACTTTCCACGCTGAGTATGGTTCTTGATGATATATGAGACTGAACTGGTAGAAGGTTTAGTCGGAGGTAAAGATTCGACCAGTGCTCCTGGCCAAGGTCTCCGGGTAAGGACTTCAATATCGGGAACTTCCTGATCTCCTCCGGGTTTAGGTCCTTGATATCTTTGTATTTTACCATCTGAGTTTCTAACAAAGATGGCAGCAGGCATTTTGACATCCTTGAGCTTCATGGAGTACAAAGTATCTAACTTCCAATCAGAATCGAACATAGAAGATACGACAGACTTTCGTATTTGATGTTCATTATCCTCTTTATCTCTGAGTTCTTGGGCTTCCTTAAGCTCAAGCTCCTTGCTCTTTTCGGCAAGAGATCCGTCCGGAGAATCATCCGAAAACTCATCGTGACTTCTTTTCCCACGACGTTTCGCAGTTCCTTCTGATTTAATAGCCATAGCCCAGACCTTGATATTTTCATCACTCCACGAAGGGTCCCAATTCGCTCTCTGTTCTCTGTCCGGTCGATATTCGTTTGTATATAACGGCATCCCATTTCTGAAGACAAATCTCCTAGCCGTCGCAAGTAGATGAGTCAAGTTTTCCCCTCCATGTATATTCAAAAAGGCCTTTTCGGGTTTCTCAGCGCGTGCTCCCTTCTTTTGCGATTTCGCATTTGCAACTTGGAATTGTGCCTCTCTTGAAGTACTTGTCGCATCTGCCAACGTCAAAATCATACCCAACATTCCTCCAGTCGAAGCCCAGTCCACCTTTCCAGTCATGAAAACCTCCCCAACTTTCATCAATCCGACCTTGCCTTGCACACATGCTCTTTGAGTCCCCTCTGCAATATTTCCAATAAAATATCTTTTGTTATCGAAATGTAGAAGTAATGTAGTCCCAGGCGTATCCACCGTGGGAGTTGTGAGGAATTGGATATAATTGCGCATTTTGGTTAAATCTCCTGGTCGTTGAAGGCGGTTTCTACTATTGATCAATGGTTTCCTGTATTTTGCGTTGCGATATACATTCCCCGGATTTTCTTTGAGAATAAGAAACCGCTTTCCATTCACAGCATTCGGAAGCGCGTGAGATAATTCTGGAGGATCTCTGAGATTGTCGTTGTTCTCTAAAATATATTGAGTAGGCAAGGGAGATAATCTTGCTGGATGTGGAGGAAAACTGTACCCCTCTTTTCTTGGGAAAGTTTTCAGTGCTTCGTGAAGTGATTTTCTAAGACCTTGAAATCTGTATTTGAGATTCAATCTTGTAATGGATGGGAATTTCTGCATTAAGCTGGAAGCAAATGTTCACTTCATATTCTTGTTGCAGTTACAGAATTGATGATCAAATAAATGTAGGTACTGGTAGAAAATTATGACGGATTTCATAAAATTTACGGTGGCCGAGACCGCATCATATAGCATTCAATATCAAAAACTTGGCTGTGAACAAAACCTATATTCTAGCATGCACTCTAATAATCTTCACTCAAAAACACTCGAGAAAAGTAAACCTCCAAATGGTGTTATGTACTAGGTATTTATTAAAAACCTATGTGATGAAATTCATTTTGAAACCAACGATGCTCCCAACATTATAATAAGTTGAGTGCTAACATGCTAGAACTCCATCCTGTGTCTATTTTCTGAAAGTAATCAAGACGCCCAGATTGTTTCTGGGAGCAGAATATTTATGTAAAATAATACAAAAGTCATTACCACCGCGATCCGCTGCTAAACTAAACAAATAGTGTAGAGTAAAAAGATATCCCCATGCTCCATGCCATGTACGCCGTCATCGTTCATTAATCGCTCAATGATGCCTCTGTGGCGCTACAAATGTTCCGCTTTGCCTCTGTAGTCTAATTTTCGCTGCTTCCGTACCATCATCTGCTGTTGCGGCTTCCTTAAACCACGGGTGTTGAAGCGCCTCCTTGGCTGTAATACGTTCGTTTGGATCATAGACAAATATCTTTCTCAGTAGATCCAGGAAATTCTTGCTAAATTTCGACTGATCCTTAATGATTTCCTATAATTTTATTAGTAATGGTTGCTAAGGGATATTTGGAATAACTTACATGTAAGGGTTTCATCGCCTTCACAAATCTCCGTGAAGCCCTTGTGGTGTCAGCAGATGGGTATTCAAGTCTTAAGCGCTTGAAATATCTGAAAAAATTACGTCAGTATATATACTCTCCAAGGAAGATTATGGATCACTCACTTTTGTGCTGGATTTCCTCCATTTCGTTTTGCCATGGTGTTGACTTGTTGAACGAGATGGCTATCTATTTTTTTATCGACTACGGCTTCCATCATGGCCAAATGCTCCAGATTGTCGTGTGTTTGGAAAAGGGCGTCTCCCGTGAAGAATTCGACAAGTATGCATCCAATACTCCAGATATCGCATGGGAAAGACCAACCCAGACCAAGAATAATCTCAGGAGCTCGGTAGTGTCGTGTGGATACGACAGATGAGTGATATTCATCCTGAAAGGTTGCGGAACCAAAATCAATGAGTCGAATTTCTGTATCCAGAAGAACTTTCCGCTGTGCCGCTTGCCGGGTGACTGTACTTGAAGAAGAAGGAATTTTGCGGCTGTATGTAAAAGCTTGATATGCACTGTTGCATAATAAGATATTCTCCGGCTTGAGATCTGTGTGGATTAAGTTTAAGTCGTGGAGAACTGGTCCAATGTTAGCCCGTGGCTTTTAATTGACGGCGAGATACTTACAGGCAACGCTCGTAAATAACTGTCGCGCAAAATGTTGAATCTGAGAATTGGGAAAGGGTACGAAGGAATTGCCCTTCAAGAAATCGAACACACTCTGCCCCAAAAGATCCATGACTATACATATATGACCTCTGTAATCGAAACAATCCCGTAGATGTATACATCTGTTCCGGTTCTCACGATCATTTGCTTTGAGTGTTGAGAGGACTCGTAACTCGATTTTCGAAGCATC
This sequence comes from Botrytis cinerea B05.10, assembly GCF_000143535.2. NCBI lineage: Eukaryota > Fungi > Ascomycota > Leotiomycetes > Helotiales > Sclerotiniaceae > Botrytis > Botrytis cinerea. Next base: position 1,597,999 of record NC_037319.1, on the reverse strand, counting down.
CCGATATTTCTGCACAGAGCGAATGATCTTGATAGCAACACATTTATCATTTTGAAGATCTTTAGCTTGTACAACCTTTCCAAAGGTTCCTTGACCAAGTAATTTTTGAACCTGGTCTGATTTCTTATTAGTCTGTAGAAGGTACTGGATTGACCCATGGAAACTTACATTGTGCTGTTAGATTCGTTTCTGGAACGACAATATAATGTCCGTCGTCATCGTCGATTTTGGTATTCTTGGTATAAGAGTTCTTCCACATATGTTAGCTTTCGATCGTACTGTGGGAAGTAGCAAGACTTACATCCGCAATCGGTCGTACTGGGACATCGCGAGATTTTATTGGAGGCTTAGGAGGTGGTATGTAGTTGGTAAATGCATCCCCATTGATTTCTAATTCTTTCCTCTTGGCTTCATTGGCAATCTGCAACCGAGTATTGGTCCTTTTCCTCTTCTGCCCTATAGCTTCTGCAGCCTCGTACCCATTTTGCCCATTAGATGAATGTGAACCAAGGGATGTAGCGGCGGTTGTATGAATTGCTGATGTTGTGCGATCGGTGGATATCGTGGAACCAGAACCCGATTCTGATTTGTAGTGTGGACTCGGATCGATCGAGGGGTCAAGTTGGTATACGGGATCATATGCATCATTGCGTTTTCTCTTCTTCGCCGCATGGCCATTAGTCGCTGCCACGACAGAATTATTGGCTTGAATATGCGAGGAAATGCCCAACGATGGTTCTGGGGATTCAGAACTATCGATGACAATTACCTCTTTGGGTAAACCATTCTCGTAGAATTTATCCCAGTCTGGCTGTCTCTCCTTCGATCTTTGTTTCTTGTGCGGGGGAGGCGCTTGCGATGAGGTAGAAACCATGGCTGCGGGCTTTTTTGGAGACTTTTTAGACTCGGGTTTCGCAGGGTGCGAGGGTATTTGAGTCAACTTTGGAGGAGGAGCTACACTCGACGACGTGCTATTACTCGACGAGTTGGTCGGAAGGGTGTAGGAGGTGCCCAGACGGCTATTTCCGTTCAACAGGCTATTGCTCGCCCGATACTGGTGGTTTGATTGATAATTCTGATGGTGTGAGTATCCGTAATTGGGATGATGGGGAGGTAACGTCGATGGAGTCGACATGGCACAATGGCAGGAAGTAATCGTTTCGACCCTGGGGTGGGCTCAGACTTTATCACGTCCAACTTCTTGAAGTATTTGGATGATTAAGACGAATTCTCGAGATCAGAAGGATCAGACCATCGAGCGTAATATTGTAGAGTATGAGTTGAACGCTGTCTTGAAGAATGAATGCGCGATGATGTATGAAGGAGTTGACGGTTGACGTTGGAAGTGGATGATGGGTGATGGTCAAAGGTAATTCTTTCTATCTTTCCGACCGTATCGCGCTGGGTTCGAAATGTCAGATACGCGACATTTCTCGAAAGAGAGTTGATTGTATTGACGTGAGAGGCGGTTTTGGAGAGTTAATATTCCAAATGCAAGCAAATCTTGTTGAATTTCTCCAATACAGTTGGGTTGTTCTGCGAGAATTAGAAATAAGAACTTCTTTCGAGTTTTCTGAACCTGATGGCACTGGGGTTTCTTGCGGGTGGTTCAAGATCGCTTATGACTAGCAGGTATGATTTTCCAGTAAAGGAATTGATTTGGGTTGGGTGGTGAATTCTTTTGGTTTGTTCCACTGCTACACTACACTACTCGTACTATTTATTACTATTATTACTATTACTACGACTATTCCTGCTAATCCTGCGACTACTGTACTCGTCAAAGTATAATGATAACTGCACGTTGGATCGATGAACATGACGAAGGTCCCATTGGTCCACTTTCCTTCTCTCTTGTTCTCCTTCTCTCCCTCTCCCTCTCCCTCTCCCTCTCCTGCTGCATCATTTCTTCCCTCGTTTTTTCGCCATGAAAAACGACCACATCTTGAGCCGTCCAATGAATGGTCAAAGAAAAGTGCCTGTTTCTGGCCCGTCTCTATCAAATGATGGATTGTGCCTGCTCCGGACGAGGAAGACTAGGGAGGGACGTATCTCGATTCACTCGCTCACTTCACTCGCCCGCTCGTGATTGAGGGAGGGATTCTTTAGTAGACATGGAGAAAATGAGGTCGAACCGTGGAGTGTATTAATTGATACCATTGACTCGTTGACATGTAATTGACCTCTCTTGTTATAATACCTGCTGTGATCTATCTGATCTACACATGTCCCTCGCGCCCTAGATAGTAATAAGCAGGTGGTGTTTTTCTCACCCGTTCACTCTTTGTGTAGGTATGTATTGGTCTTCCTCCACATACACCCACATCCGACTCACAAAGTACGTATCATTCATTCCCCTCCTTGCCATTCCGGTTCTTCCAAGTCGCAAAGCTTGTGTCCCAAGAGAGTTAACCCTTTCACGCTACTATCATGTGTATACACCTAATAAGTATGGAGATGGTTTATCCGCCATTTCCATTTCCATTTCCATTTTTATTTTTATTTTTATTTCCCCTTCCCTCCCCCTCCCCCTTCCCCTTCCCCTTCCCCTTCCCTCTCCCCTTCCCTCTCCCCTGTATCACACGTCCTGTCATGATGCGGGATAGCGAGCGACCTCTCCATTCTCAAATATACCTAGGTACATACATACTAGGTACGGTGCGGGCTGCAACTTGCAAGCCCTTTCTGCATGCCACGAGTAATCTTAGCCATCTGGCCATCTAGCCATCTTACCTACCCCGAGAACATTAGGACTTTTTCTGTGGGGAAGAAAGCCCTTCCATTCACACATCTAGTCACTCACATCACATCACATCACTCAAAACACTTCTGAGAAAAGCCGGTAGCCCCCCCTTGAATTCATCCAAAAGCCTTCCGATTCATTCATGCTGGCCAATCCTTTATCAGTGCAACCAACCCCCCATTATTCTCACTTTGATTGACTTGATGGATGCATGATCCAAGTCTAATAAGTCCTGTCATCACGCTTCACAAAGAAAGAAAGAAAAAAAAAAACAATCGCACAAGCCCACTGCTCAGAAAAACTCAGCCCAAGGAAAGCCAACACGGTCACATTATTGGAATATATATATATATATATATATATGTTAGATTGAGAAAATCCTTAAGCCCATAAGAGTAATAGAAGTTATTTTTGCATCACGCAGTATTTCTTTTCATCCATCCAGATTCCAAACTGGTTCAATCTTTTTTACTTTTCTGGACAGTTGTTGCCACTAGAATTTCCATCCATTGTTCTACTTCGTAAATCATCCGCTTGATAAAACCCCCCCCTCGATCTTCTTTATCTTAAGTGGCAATTGTCATAGGCGAGGTATGGAGGGATCATCATTGCAACTTGTTTCTCGGGATAGACGCGAACAGAAAAGATTACTTGCTGTACTCACATGAGTTTGAGTTTCGAATGAATGTCCGAAACAATTCTAGAGAGAACGGCTGCGATATAGATATAAAAATCCGTGCTCATGAACCAATTTAATGGTCGTGCGGGATGTGTGATCGACGCACAAGGGGATCCCGCTGGTCTTGGAGTCGATAGTCACGTGCCACGAGATACTTATTTCAAGAAGGGGTGAGAAGCGAAAAACTTGTACAGCCACGGCTGAATTTTGATTTATGTGTTATTTGTGTTGTCATCTATTGGTATTGGGATTCTGCGCGGTGCAGCCATGAACGCCATGCTCTATGCTTTCTTTAATCAATATCCCGCCAGTAGATCTCTCGGTGGGGTTAAAATAGAACTCGAGCCGCATAATGGACCTTTGGAGATAGTGGTTGAACAAAGCCGAATTATGTCTTGGAAATGTAAAATTCGAGTCATTCAATGATGTCTTCATATTCCTCTGTTGAAAACCACCTTTCCACCCTCTCCGCCCTTGCCCCAGAATTCCTCCTCTAACGTTGATGCATCTACGCTTTGGCGTTGAGGGAAGGCTGCTAGAGCTAGAGGTAAAGCGAACAGACTAGTACCAAGAATAAGACCCAGATTGATTGGTAGTGTGAGTCTAGGATTTCTAATGAGAAACTGCTTCTTCTGTAATCTCACCAAAATTAAAGCTGGAATCACCATAATTGGAGAACTGTTCAAAACTCGACTGATAGCTGTCTCCGAGACGGCAATAGTGGCTGCTTTCTTGCTCTTGCCCAATGAAGCAACCTCGGATTCAGATTTACCCTCTGCTGCAAGCTTTACCTTATCCGATTCTGATAGAACTGGATAGACATCAATGCCTTTTCTAATTTCTTCTCCTCGCATCAAGAAAACATTCAATGCTCCAGCACTTGCAACGGCAGCGAATGGTACCAATCTTCCAAGAATCATCTTGGTGCCTGGGCTAACTTTCTTTAATCTTGGAACAAGAGCATTGAGACCAAGTGCAACAGAGCAGGAAGCTCCGACTGCGAGAAAGTAAGATTGTGCAATTTTTGAGGTTGAGAGAGGTGTGGATTTGTTGGCGTTGGCATTGTTGATAGCCACGTTAAGAGACTGATTTGTAATTTGCCATAACAATGTTCCTGTCGTCTGCCAGCTGTCAGCAATGGGATATCTCTATAGAGCTTCTGGAAGAGCTTACTCCCAATCCTGGTGTAAGCATTCCTGCTGTGACTACCAAGTTTGATAAAACGAAGCATGACATTCGAAATGGAAGGAAAACTGGAGAGCCAGTATCTAGTAATATGAGCCTTCCATCCAGTCAGTACTTTTGCGGAATCTCACGTACCTGGATGTAATGTTGAATCGACAATCTTTTTCGCATTCCATAACTCCGGAGTCATCTCATGAATCTTCCCCTGTTTGTAACTCGAAATGAGACTTTTCGCATGCTCCAATCCGGCACTGTTTACCAACAATGTTCTATTTCATCGTCAGCATATACTATTGCATACCTCACAACGGCCATGATGGAGTGTCTGTGAAAGAAAGTGTGGGCACCTTTTTGGTGGAAACACACAACAAATTCCTCCTCACCTAGGGTCTGAAATGGCCGCAGAATGCATCACTCGTCCCCAGTATGTGCTGAGATCATACTGGGAAGCGGGTAATTCTCGATTGCCTGGGAGAGAGGCAGACATTGTTCTCGTCCTTGAGTCACTGTGTGGAGTCTGAAGAAACCTCGAATTGAGGTTGATATAAGACTTCGATATAGATGGTACCGGGGGCAAAATGATTTCGGATCCGAATAATCAATAGCAAGCCACTCGCAGATTCATAGAATACATAAAGGCCGTGGAATTGGTGGAATGAGTCTTTCGAGTTGTCTTTGCGGGAAACCCCAAATTATTTATTTTTGGCGCTCTGACTCCGCTTTCGCTTCACCTGTTTATCGGAATTTCTTCTCAAGGAGCAAAGATAAGGTCTCACCACAAAACAAAGCATTTCACACAAAGGATTTATTACTTCTAGACAATAAATTATTAAATCGGTTGATAATGAAATTTGTCTATCTTAAAGTCGTTGGCGGTTTAGTCATTATATTCGGTTTTGATCCGTCGGCAATCAACGGGCCCTTGCGTTCTCAAGAAGTCTTGACATACAAAAGGGTACCTCTCTGGCGGTTTATTGATTAAGGGGTCCAGTCGATGTCATTTCTGGGCGAGAAGTGGCCTAGGTCTGACTGACGTCCACTGGTGGTCTTGATAATGACATCCAAGGCTCCTCGATCCGAATCTGTTGAACACCGAAATGGCCAGTTATGCGGATCTTGTCAATAGCGGGGAGAACACTGATGAGGATACGAGTACATGAATGGCAATGATGCACAAGTAAAGTACATATCATGCCGAAGTACAGATGCATGATACAGAGCGCGTGTTGCGATGCGAATCTCGAAATACCGGTACGATAATGCACTGGGCTACCCACAGGTCTAGGTTCGTTGTAGACCTCCGTACATCAATTAACACGCGTTCGATATGCATTTGTGTAGCCATGGAAAGCTAATCAACGCAAATGTCGACAAGTCAGAGAATTGATGCATCGATCACCAACGAACTCAATCCGAATGTAACAGTTCACTCACGGTTTTACCACAAAAATGCTTGGTATTTACTAAAAGTTTAATATTATGTACAAGAGTGCTCCTGTAATGGATTGGCGTCAGTTTTCTGGTCATTTCCCCTCAAGTATCTAAGGATCTACCTAGCCATAGGTTTAGACTTTCAACGAACATCTGAAAGTGCGGTATCTGCAGCTTTTACCGGGCTTTAAGTCAGGTCACGACTTCTCATCGTGAACATGATATGTCAATAATGTACTGTATTGTGTACCGCTGTGCGACTTGATCTCATGTTGTAGCCAACATGGCTGGCGGAACAACCACAACGTTCAGCATTCCCCGGCAGCCAGCACACCAGCGATCTAGAATCACACTAACCGTCCTCAACCATCAATTTCGTGTGAATTTCATACTCTAGACACTGTACCAAGCTCAACTCAGCAATCCATCTCCGTTGCTATAATTCCGATGAACTTTCAGATATGCAACAAAAGATAAAATAACCATCACTTGCACAAGCAAACGCCACGGAATCTTTAAAGGGAGCCTGTCGATACTTGACACCTGACTATTTGTATTTTTTTGATGCAAGAAAATTGTTAGGGAAATTGACATACGTTTCTTTCTTTTGCTGTCGCCGGGAATCATTCGTGGTACCGAAATCTGGACTCTTCCGCCAAAATCAAAAGATACCTCACTCACTGTATCTCAACTTGTCCGAGGTATCCGAATTACCATCGGAATATAAGTATATGATGATGTACTTTGCTGGGCAAAAGAACTGGTTTATCTTACCCTCAATATTCCGTTCGATACTACCCTCTTGGCAGTATGTGCCGTCCAGTGTTACATTTACAAGCCGAACCCCCAAATTAGCCAAAATATTACTTTGGCATATCGGCGAACAATATACTTCCCTTGTGTGTCAGTGGAGATTACGCACTTGTGAGAAAGTTACATTTATCTCATCCTTCAAGTGTTTGTCGCTCTCAAGCGAGAAGTAGTCAACACAAGGTATGTCTCTGGTTGTGTCAATATTATGGATTAATCTGGAACGTTGATACTGTACTTGAAGAAAATATTATGAGAATTGCTTTCAGGCCTACACGTCTCTGAAGTTTTGCTGTCAGTAAGAATATCTCACCATGCTCCCGATAGGCCTACAATCTGGCATTAGCATTTCACAAACAAGCGGTCGGTCGCGCTCTGGAAATGTACATCTTCAAGTGAAAAGTAAACAATGAAAGCTCATTCCGGGCAATTATCATACTGATCAAGCATCATCTTCAAATATACTCACCCTCATGGTTAATGCCATGGGCGAATACAACCTACGTAATCTTCAGAATAGATCATACCTATTTAACTATCCGTTCAAAAGCTGCACAATTATTTCAATATGGCCCGTTGTCCTCTCCATTCATCTGACTACAACCCGGCAGGAAATCGAGAAGTAAAGAAGTATTGTTGCATATCTAAATTTGCGAAAAAGTACTTTTTAGGAGGTTGGGTTTTTAGCTAAAATCACTTTTGTACTAAGGAGATGGTACGTTGCAGAGGTGGGATTCCTACTACCTGGCTGATTTTGAGCTTCTTGACTTCCTCCTACGAGAGGCTATTCTATTTTTCACGTTGATTAAACACTATGTATACTCAGTCGGTTAGTTGGTCTTGTTGCACATCTGAATTTAGTAAAAAGTACTTTTGAAGTCGCCGCGTTTTTGCTCCAAAACGTCTTTTCAGGGGGAAGGCAGGTCACCAGTAGAAGGCTATAGAGAATATTTATGTGTTCTCCCCGAATTCAAGCTTCTGGTATGCGTGTTCTGTGGAAACTATCATTGCTAGATTCGACCTGGGTGCGCTCGAGAATTCTGATGCACGCCGGACAAAATTTCAAACAAAGACAACTTCCAACTATTCTCAATTTATACTCAGAGTACCTCGAGTCCATTGATGTAGTTTTCTGGCTACAGAGATGAATTCAGTACTTCCTGGTGGAATTCAAGTTTGTCAAATCTAATATATGGAGACTCGTATAGCTTCAAGGATAGGTTGCTTGTCTCGTCGTGGAATTTGAGATGCTTATATGCTCTCTTTCTGTAGATATTTCACTTACGGTGGTAAGAAAATATTGGGGGTTGAGAAGTTTTGTTGCATATCTGAATTTCAAAAAGTACTTCTTAAGAAGCCTCGGAAAATGGCTTAACCAATGCCTTTAATATCTGGTATGTAAATACGAGTCTTATCATTTGTAACATTTGAACTTCTGAGATCGAATTTGGGCGAGCCTGCTAGGGTTATGTAGCATGTCTGCAAAAGTAATTTCTACTATGCGTTCGATGTAGTTACAAGAGGAGCATTCTTCGGGTCAACGACTTGAAGCCATGTATGAGTAGCCTTGCTTGAGCTACTCCCATTGGATTTCAGGATGCGAGCGACTTTATACTTTGTTTATGGTTCTGCCAGCTTTGATCAAAAAAAGGCTACTAGCTTGATAAGATCCACAGTTATCGATGTCAATGGTGCATACTCCCAAAGAGACTTTTTACTGTAAGTTTCAAAAGTAATTTTAAACCTGGACAGCTTTATTTTACAAGCCTCGTAGTTGTTCCGCCGTCTTAACACAGAGTTCTAATCTTGGTTGACAACCTTAAGAGCTCTTTTATATCTGAATGGCATCATGATCTTCACATGGTCATATTTACAACGAAGACTAACTTCGATTCTTTACAGATTTTCTACTGTCCTCTCTTCAAAACTCTTGACTTTACTCAAGATATCACAAGCATATTCATATCTGAACCAATCAGAAAAATGTGCATATGATTTTTTGTTTGTTTTGTTGCATATCTTAAATTTAACTGCCTTTGGGCAGTAAGAGAAAATTTTGGTTAGTAGGAAATAATGTACTAAAAAGTTCTTTTCAACTGGAAGAGTTTTGTCGGCTTGACTAACTGGGTAGGTAGGTAAGTAGGTAGGTAGAAAAAGACCGGCTTTATTTTTGTTACGTGTCTGTCTGTAACTTGGGTAGGTCTCTCTTTGAAGATTTCTTTTTTGTAGATATGCAACAAAACTTTTTAGATGGCAGATTGTTACGAGTTTGATATTAACTATTGCTGTTAATACTACCAATGGATGAAAGTAAAGCAAGTACCTACCTATAGTCCACTACAGATTATGCCGTTTTCTCAATCCATGCGTAAAAAAGTCTTTAGAGTGGGAAAGCCAATCTCTTACTAAACGATACTTTGAGGCACATAATTTTCTCCACGTCATCGTATATGAGTCAACATATCACACGGGGTATTCAAGGTTTGAATAGTAGATAGACACTCCATCCAACTTCAAGGGCTATCGCTTCAAATGCTTCCCTGAAGAAACTAATCCGAACACCACTCCCAAACAATGCCTTGTCTCCTCCGCATATGTATCTCAAAGTAGCAGAGGCCAAAAAGTACTTCGTGAGACGATCTCAGAGCTGAGACGTACACATAGACAGATGATTAGTGTATAAATGAGGACCCTATGGACCCGATCCGTAGACTAGAAGGTGATACTTTAGATATGCAACAAAACTTCTTCGAGAAAGACAGAGAAGAGATATGTTGCATATCTAGAACAAAAATCATCCTTGAAAGGGCTTTCAAAGATGAAATGTTTTGCAGATATGCAACAAATTTTCTCAAGTAATATTTGAAAGATTGTGATTGGATGTATTCACTATTGTTTCAAAGGTGCTATCAGCAGCAGTTCCATATTATAGTTTGTAACCAGCAAGTTTGCTGAATCTGCTAGGGCTATTTACTACTCCAGCTAGCTGTCTTTGAAGGGTATTTCTCTTCGGTCTTCTTTTCGAAACTGGTTTAGCCAATAGCAATATGACTAGCGGGTTGTAGATTGCAGAAGCCCCCCTCCCCTGCTTCTCCGGGCACGCTGGAGAGATTTTGTTGTACACCTGAAATCGCGTACTACGGGACGGGACCATAGTTTAAGTTCAACACTGTATGCTTCCGCATATGCGGTGCTGTCTAGTTGAGTATCAATGAATCTTTTAGCTGCATTGCGCTCTCAAAAAGAACTTTTCGACTCGAGTGTCTTTGAGTGGTAGGCTGAGGAATTTGTTACAGACTATTTGAGAGTCTTCAAAGATGAAATCTCTTGTAGATATGCAACAAAACTTTCCCAAAACTTCGAGTGAATATAGTGAGGTCGGTTTTACCATCAACTGTCGCCCCCAGCGAATTATATATAGTTACTAGACACTGCAAATCACCCAAGTACTGCTAGCCAGACTGTCGGGCTTGTTTAGATGCAGCAAGTAGGGTTCAAACTATCTGTATGAAACGCCCGTTTTCCAAGCGCTGTCGTGGGTTTATGGAATTGTGGCCGTCCCAGATATGAGTGGCCTCCAGAGCAAGAGTTCTTGTTGCACGTCTAGAAACCTCAGGAATCGAGCTACGGATCTAAACTATCGAACGACAGAAAAATACTTGATACTGTCCTCCATATACCGATGTACTATTTATTGCTTACTGTACCGGTTTTTTGCCTCCAACATGAGTGGCTAAAATTTGCTTGTTGCCCATCTTACATTGACAGATTGTTCACTCAATCAACCCGAAAGTACTTTCAATATCCAAAAGTGATTTTGTAGACATGCAACAAAAATTTCCCGGTAGTAGCAAATTCACCCTAAACTGATAAATTAAATTCCACCCGCAAAAGAACGAGAAAAACTTATTAGTGCGTACTTGATATTCAATAAGTTACTAGAATCTCAGTGTACGTATGAACTGACCATTCTCATCATCGTTCACAGAATACAAGATTCTTTGCAGATAGCTCGAGTTTGTAAATTCATCCACGACACAGTCTCGATCCTGAATTCTGCGGGGAGAAAGAAGACCTACAAAGTATTGCATATCCTGTCTTTCTTCTTTTCAGATTCAGATCGTTGTACTTTGTATCAGTATTTATGTTTCAACTCACAAACTAGTGCTTCTTTAACGCTTAGTTTCAACTAGTCAGGTTGGCTTGGATGGGAAGGTGTATGTAGTCAATATTCATCTCAAAGTCTAGATGCAGATCCGCTAGCATTGTTATCGCAGCTCAAGATGATTATATGACGACCATGATGATCTCAATCCTCAAACCAAGCAATACCAATACCAAAGCATCACCACAGTCAGAAATATATCTTGCTAGCTTCTAGTTTACATATCCATACATCCACATCAGGACATAAATGTCTTCCGAAAAAGGAATCCATTGCGTGAAGTTTGAGAAGATATGACAGCGAATGACACGACAAAGAGAGTCGTGACATATCCTAAATTCCCCGAATGACACGAGGATTTCCGATATGTGAAAGCGCTAGATATACGAGCAGATCGAAGAGTTGATAGATATACTTTGTTGCAAGAGAAAAATATCTCATCTCTACTCTATTCTACTCTACTCTACACAGATTAGCTACCTAAAAATATATTATATTCATACAAATCTACACATCATTCGGAATCATGAAGAATACTCACCTATAATTACTTACTTGTCTTATCCGTCTTAATCTATCTAAAGGGATTTCATTTCCTCTTACTTTTAAGAAGAAGAAGAAGAAGAAGAAGAAGAAGAAGAAGAAGAAGAAGAAGAAGAAGAAGAAGAAGAAAGAGCACTCGAGATAAATCCTACTCATACCCTTCCCCCAGATGACGAAAAAGTTCAAAAAAATAGCAACTTGAAGAATATATAATATATAGATCCTCAGCTCTCGAAATCGAAATCGAGATGAAATTAAAATAAATCAACCCTTTGCACTCCAAACTCCAAACTCCAAACTCCAAACTCCAAACTCCAAACTCCAAACTCCGAACTTCAAAACCAAAACCAAAGCAAAGAAAAGCAAAGCAAAGCCAAATCACCATAATCAAATCAAACCCCGATTTTCACAACCCAAATATACAAACATACAAACACACAAACACACAAACAAACACAAACAAACATATACAAATAAATAAGTAAATAAGTAAATAAATCAATTATTCCTCGCCCTCACCATCACCATCACCCTCAATTCCCCAGCCCTCACAAAAACCACACTGTATACTAAATCCCAACTCTCCCTCCCATTCCAATATCCATCACCTACCTGCACTATGAGATCTAGATTCTCGAGTTTTTCATTACCACTCTATTCTTTCTTTCACACAACCTCACCCAGCCGCAGGATTCACATATCCACCTATCTACCCATCTACCTACCTACCCACCTATCTATATACCTATATACCTATAATGAAATCCATTACAATTACAAAGACAAATTTTCCATCTCCTTCTTGATAAACCCCGCTTCCCCCCCCCCTTCAAAAAAAATCTAGGAAAAAGAACCTCATCAAGACCCAACAAATTCCATTCACACAATCATAATCATAATCAAAATCCACAACCCCCAATTCCCAATTCCCAATTCCCCCTCTGCCTCTCTCCCCCTCTCCAATTCCCCAAAAGCTACCGAAACAAGCGACTCAGCACCCACCCCTCAACCCCCTTTTCCAAACAAGCGAAACGAATACCTCTCTCCCTCCCTCTCTCCCTCCCTACCAACCTACATATCTTAGCTCGCAACATCCTTATACAAATATCGAGTGAATCTAGATGTATTGTTTATTTATTTGCCTAGTATATATATATATATGCACATATGCAAATCCTCACCAAACAACTAGCAAGTAAAACATTGAATCTTGGATATTTATTATTCTATTTCCCACTTATAAATCATGACTCTTAATACATATATATCCCGCTTTCCCGCTGTCATTCCTTCGTATCTAAACTCTTCGCTTCTCTTGAAAGTTTATTCGCCATTCCATGTATGCAAGTGTACAATCATCCATCCATCCAAAACCCCCCAAAATATAATATAATATAATTCAACGCTCTATTCCGCAACCAACAAACTAACTCGCCCATTCATTTCCTTATTCACACCAAACTCTACCTCTTCAAATCCTTAACCTTAATCTCTCCACCTCCCTTCCCCGTCTTCCCTTTCCCATTTCCATACCCTTCAACTCCCATCTCCCGCATAGCTTGTTCAACCATATGTACGGCCTCTATACATACATCATCACCGGTTCTCCAAGCCCTGAGCGTTACACCTTGCCCGTCAAGAATACCCTTTGCGCGTTTCCAACGACGTCTCCAGAGATCTAATTTTTTGTTTGCTGGTGCTCCACTGGATGTTCGGTAGTATTCATCGTCTGATGAGTCGGGGGAACTGTTATTTGTGGTTGCTTGGGTAATAGTACTGGCCGTGGAGATTGATGAAGGGATGGTAGATTTGCGACGTGGGGGAGGAGGTGGTCCATTATTTGATGATGGACTGTATGATGGGTTGAATGCAGGTTGGGGCCTTGGATTTGATTCACCCATGCCTGGTATATAAGATCTCATTTCTGGAAGATTGTTGTAGGTCTCTGCAACTTTATGACGAGCACTAGATATGTAACCCTCACTGGATGATTCTGATAATTCCGCACTACTTTGTGTCTGCTTCAATGGGTGGTTATTTACACTTCCATGTATAGCACCTGAGCGTCGAGGTTTCGGTGGTGGCGGTGGAGATATTTGCTTTGGGGGTTCGGATGATTCGGGTGGAATCATTGTGATTGTACTTGCTCCACGAAGTGATAAAGGCTTGGAGGGTCGAGGTGGAGGAGCTTTCCCATCATTGGCGGATCTTCGTCGTGGAACATTCGATACTTCCATCTCTGACATGGAACGAGGTACCACTTGCCTATGAGATTTATGTACTGGCTCATTCTCAGGCTCATCCCCGAAGTCAATAAGTGTTCCCATAGTCGGTCCATTACTGGTCTGGAGTTTAGTTTCCGAGGGAGCTCTAGGAGGCAAAGATGGTCGTTTCTCTGATTGCTCAGATTTACTATATGTAGATGATCTCCTACTGTCAATGGATTGAGTTCGCGATTGAGGTTCAAACCTTCGACGATCTCCACTAAGCGGGCCTAATGCTGGATCAAAGAAACCTATATCTTCAGGTGTTGTGACATCTCGGATAAAGATCCCTAGGATTTTCCCCGGATTTGCTAAAACGACATCGGTATAGACTTCTAAATCTGCTTCTCCACTATCTCCAATCAAAATGAATTTCCTTTCCGAAAAATCTCGCATGATCTTCTCAAGGGTGCCTTTCTTTCTTTCCGCAACAGGTTCAAAAATACCTTGAAGCATTCCGCTGTATTGTTTTAGATGATAAGATCCAGGTGGTAGCCCTGCTTTTCTGAAAAAGCTCACTAAGACTGGGAATAATTGCCAAGGTGAATTGGATACGTAGTGTACCCCAACACCCATATCATACATTGTATTATACCATTCCCTGACACCTTGAATTGTGAGGTCGGCAAATTCACGAATGAAGACATTTCTGAAAATCTCTCTTGATCCTGCACCAATTGAAGAGTGCTTGATTGTATCATCAACATCAGTAATGAGACTGACTCCTTTTGGTTCAGTAATCTTGACTTCTTCAATCGCTGAAAGGTTTTCCGAAGCCAACACTCTAACATGTGTGGGAACAAACTCCAGAGCGGCTCGCATGATGAAATGACCTGCTTCATTTGTTTCTATTGTACGCGACGAAGAATTCTTTTCGTCGTAAAAGAAAACCGTAATTGCTGTTTGAACCATGGGATTCGTAAGGAACGGCCTTAATCGTGCCATCAAATGCGCATTTGCTTTTAATAGTTCCGCTTGGGTCATCTCTGATGGTTGATTCCATGATGTGCGTTTTGTTAGACGACTTGGAGCAGGAGATGACTCTGGTGATACTCGTGAACTGCCACCCCGCTGCCTACCGCGTTCACTATAGATACTATCACCGTCTGATTCCCGTTTTGGCTTTTCACTATAATCACCCCGTAGTGCTGCCTCCTCCTCGCCTCGACCCTTTTTCAATATTTGTTCTGCTTCACGGGCGATCTTCTCCTCATCATGCCTCTGCTCAAGTTCTCTATGTTTTGCTCTTAATGAATTTGAATCCGGACTAGTCTCTCGAGAACCAGATTTTGGTGCAGGTATCCCACTCAACTGGCGTGCGAGACCAATGAGTAGCCTATTCTTTCTTGTCATAGGCCCTCTATGAGGAGAGTAAAGCCATCCTCTAACATCCACATCAACGATAGCCCTATCGTCTTCGTATTTTTGCCATTCCCTCGCCCAATATTCCGCGTCTCCCGGTTCGTTTAATTTAGGATTCATGTTGGCATTTTCGAAAAATGGTTTCTCTTTAGTATGTCTCCGCGCATATGATGGAAATAATATCATTTGCTCATCACCGTGCGAAACAATAGATACATCCGGAAATGAACCTGGTATTCCATGCTCATCATCATCTATTCCACCACTCCCACCCCATTTTTCTGCGTATGATTGTTGATACGATTGACGAAGTTCGTTCGCAGCTTTGAAATACCCTGCCAATTTCTCCCTCTTCCCCCCTCGTTTTTTCTCCTCCCCATATCCATCTGCGGCATAGCCAGACATCGAATAAGATGATGGGTTCAGCTTTCTAGAAGCCGTCGCATTGTCTTTGGAGCCGCCACCGAAGAATTTCCTCACCGGTCTTCCAAGAATTTGAGAGACAGTTTTGCCAGCAGCTCTCTTTTTCTTCCTTTGTAACTGAGTTCTGACTATGTAATTATAGATTCGTGATTGCGCGCCAAGTTTGTAGACTGGGAATGTTTCGAATCTGAATTTTGCAAAGCGCTGGCGAATAGTCTGCCGGAAATGTGGGAATAGGTATCGGAGAAGGGATGTTCTTCGATGCGGATTGCCTGCTCGACGAAATGAAGGAGGAGCCACGGCGAATGTGCGAGGCTGTCAGCCTGAATGATGTTGAGTGCTGTGGAGACGTTCCAGTCCTTTTACCTAGTTGGGTGGGTGTGAGAAGGAATAAGCTAATAATAAATACCAAACCCACGCCTGCTGCTTATCATTTATGTTATGTGATCTGACACTGCTGACCGGGTTTATGACGAAAAACAAGGGCTGGGATTGTGATCGATTGTTTTCCCTTGTGCGAGCGAATGATTCAATATTGACCGACGACCTCGAAATGAGAAGGTTAACGTCTACAAGAAGAAAAGGTATAGATCGGTACAGGTACCGGCGTCAAAGTATTTGCCAAGAGCCATCCAGATGGGAATTTGGGAATTCCTCACCTAGGTACCTGGGCTTTGGGTCCTGGTACTGTCCTAGCTTTCCTTGCTTACCTCACCTTACGTGCTTATTGCTTGCTAAATCGGGAAGGGACTTGGGTTGGGGGTTGGGGGTTGGGCATTTCACAAGATTTACATCCTACGTCACTCTTGGAAAAGGCGGTGCACCCTGTCCAGCCAAGACTGGAAAATCTATATGTGTGTATGTGTGTATATATGTATGTATATTTTATATATATGTGTATATATGTATGTATATTTTATACACATGTGTATATATGTATGTATATTTTATACACATGTGTATATATGTATGTATATTTTATAAATATATATATATATATATATATATATATATAATAACAACAACAACAACTACTACTACAACTACAACTACAACACAATCATCTCAAATACATACATCCACATTCCATTTGAACCATCACCACGAACACACACCATCAATCATAGATTCCATCACCTATCTGTATGTGAGACACGTAGTCTCGGAATCGGAATTGTATTGATTTCTTAAAATACATAGTCATCTATGTAGTCATGTCATTTGAAAATGGCCCAGACTAGTTCCCGCTGCATCTTTCAACCAATGCGTGCTGTCGTGTCATTTTCACTTGACAAACTCCTCCCTTTCCCTCAACCCTCAATCACAAAGTGAAGCGATAGCCTCTAAGAACGCCGGTGCCGGATTATTTTCAGGAGGATATGCCCTTTCAATTTGCCTCAACACTGTACCCAGGCCTGAATATGAATTTTCATTATTACGGGTTTACCCCGAAGGAATATCAAGGAAGTAGGTGATACTTAAAGATTTACTTAATGAAATGAATGGATAAATGAACTTGTTGATGCGAACTGCCTCAGGTCAGTAAGTTATTAAGTTGGTCGTTTTTCCGTTTTTTTTTTGGGTTTTCTTCTTTTCAAATCTGATTATACGATCCCAATGATCTAAAGCTAATGTAGAGCAAGCCTGTCGTTAGATACCATCAATGATAGTAGAGTAAGAGAGGATATGGTTCCGCACTGAATCATTATCCAGCAGCAACTACCTGCCGTCTCTTTGTGGATGCATTTTCAACGTCCTAATAAAGTGTTAGTAATGCTTGGAATTTATCTGAGAAAAATCCCAATCGAAAACGAGATCTTCCGCCTTTAACCTTGGGCCACATCCCGAACGAGGGATTGGCTTTAACATACATCTGCTGAAGAACGCTTCTTCTTCTTTTGGGAACGAGTTGGCTTGACCTCGCCTTCAGTAAAGACGTCGTCTGGAAGGTCGCAGCTATGAATCATAAATCAGCACTTCTCACCATATAATTCATGAAAGGGAGCACAAACTTTCGAGTGTTAACGACAGATAAGGTATTAAGCTCCTCATTATACTTCTCCCAACTTCTACACACTCGCTTGAACTCATCAACACACCATGCAAGGTCGAGCGATTTAGCGCCTAAGATTGTTAGTAGCTGGGCCTCGGAATATATATCATAGAAGCTTGTAATTAGAATGCATATTCCAAATACCATAATCGTGATAACAGTAAGATCGTTCATAAATGTAAGGATGGCGGTGGTGCACTTACCTTCGCGAAGCTCGAGGCCGATATAATGTGTTGTTGTGTAAACCAGTGATTCCTTCTTCTCGGGTTCGGATTTTGGTGCATCTCCATTCTGGTCCTTCACCGCAGTTCCTAAAGTTGTATCATGGGATGGGTCCGTAGTCACTGTTGGGATTTCTTTGATCTGGTATTGCAGATTGCCCTCTTTTACCGATTCGATTTCATCCTCGGAACTGCATTTGTGAACTCGTTCGAATCCCTTGTTGAATGGATGTGCCAACGCAATTGATTCATGGTTTTCTACATTAGCAACTAAAAGTCTAACTTTCGATTCAACCAAACCGGCCCATATAAGTTGAGCCTCCTTTGTAGTACTGGCGGAGATGACGGAAAGGTAGTATTTGTAATTTTTGGTGAAGAATGTGTGTTTGACGAACAAGTCTTTCCAAGATGCCTTGCCCGTCATAATTCTGTCCGTAATATTCCCTCCGCGAGCAAGTTCCCGGCAAATGATCTCTTTGGTTGACTTTGTTATATTGTGAGTAGCACACATAGAAGGGTACGAGGGGGTAATAATTGGCATAAGATGGTAACCGTCGCCTTTATAAACCTATCAAAGTCAATTAAAGCCGGAGCATGTTGCAGGAGAGAAGCTTACTCTTGGATTCCAGACACGAACATTAAGCTTACCACCTTTAATTGCCTGCAGTAAGACTGGTTGCGGCCACTGCCACTGAGACATAATGCGGAAAAATTTGAGGATGACTGTAGAGGCAGTTGCTTGTGGATATAATTGACAGACTCTGGCCACCAGCATCGCCCAGGCGACTCCTCCAGGAAACCCCATAATGTTTGCATAGATAGCTCGTCTCTGCGCCCAAAGTTTAACGCCCCTCAAAGCAGTTCTGAATACTGCCTTTTCCGGTACTAAATTCAAAATATCATCGGTAACTCGCGTTCCGTTTAGAGAGCGTAGACCAGCTTCATCCAAGCCCGTTAATAAGTTGTCGTCGTTCAAGCTTAGGGACCTTGAAATCTGAGTAAGTACTTCAATGCGTGCGAAGATCAGATCGATGCTGATGCCTGAATATTCAAACTTAATGATTGGCACGAAGGCTTCCGGAACAGGCGTTAGGTCTTCAATAGCTCCTTCTGGCGCCATTTCAACGAGAAGATCTGGAAAAAGTTCGAAATATTCTTCGCGAGAAACGTTCTTGGGTACGACAACCAGAGTATCGATATCAGAGCCAGGTCCATATACACCAAGTCGAAAACTGCCATATGTAAAGATTCTACCGCCGGCATTATTGACGATGTTCTCCGGTAAGTTTTGCTTTCTGCAGACGCGTTTGACAAATTCTTCGGTGATGGATTGTAAAGAAGCAAGGACGGCGGATCTGCGCAAAAGTTTGTCAGTAATGAAAGAGCTAAAAGTGAAGCAAGATATTCCAGGATATGATTGAGCTGCGGATTTTGGGAGAAACGGAGATAATAATCGCAATCATATACCTTTTTTCGGTATCGGCGCGGCTTTCAAAAAGATTCTCTTTTGTCATTTCTTCAATCAGCGCATCGGTTGCTTGCTTCTCGGCATCAGTTGGAAGCGCGGTAGATAAAGGCGGAGTGATGCCCAGCTGTCTGGGGGCTGCAGTTGCCATTTTGATGAAGATACCGAGACCGAAAGCTTTGAGTTGGCTTTCGAGGCTGTCGAGATGAACAGCTTAAAATAAATGTCGGTATCAATGTTTGGTTGTTTGGGGTGTTTGGTTGAAGAAGGTCGATAGAGAGTCAAACACCGGCGCGACCATAAATTGGTCTATGTACTATCGTGCATAAGCGAACGGTTTATTTTAGATTCACTTTGGAAGCTTCACCCCCACTTGTACCATGAGGAGCGGGAACTTAGATAGTTTCCATGTGCCTACCTAAACACCTGAATAATACTGTACACCGTATCCTCCTTGTATTCACTTGATGAGGATCCTGATTCTTTAATATCTTTAGACTTCGCTCTCTTGATAGGAACAATTATCCCATGTCCATGAAGATATTACATATACGATATGGCCGAACATAATAATGCTTGGGAGGGCAATGAGGAAACTCAAAATGATCCTGACGAGAAGAGAGTTCTTCATCAGGCGTTGGATTCTTTCTAGTAAGGATACTTTTATTTGATGACGGCATCTTTGAGGCCGATAAGAGGAGGAAATCGGCTAGAACCGTAGCACCACCGGTTTCATGGGACTATCAAGCGAGTTCTCTCTGTGTCATGTTAGGGGGGGACCTGTACGTGTTCACCGAACACAGGAGCCGAGGGGATATAACATATGCATGCTCATTGATGTACACACATGTCTTTCTTATTACCACACAAACACATCGACTCTTATTGACATACACACTAGCCACTACCAAAAGACCGCTCACTACAACACGACTCATCTACGAAGGCAAGCCTTCTACGCCTTACCTCGAGCCCACTGGGAACTTCTCGCATCGCCACCAATCAACTACCTAGACACATTAATAGCTGTCGATGATGCCATAGATCAAAATGCCGAACTCTCAGAAGCGATCTTATCAGCGGCCCTCCCCTCCTTCAACCTTCCCTATCCCTCTTCAAACTTCAACCCGTCCACCAAATCTCCCGATGATTTCCGAGGTACAGCAACCACAGGGGATCTCGAAAAAGCCCGAAGTACCCTCCGGCAAATGTATCGAGACTGGTCCGCTGAAGGAGCCGTCGAACGCGAAGCATCCTACCGCCCTGTAATCCGCGCCCTCCAAGACGAAAAAGCTAGATCCTCTCCCCTTAAACGCAACATGCGCGTCCTGGTTCCAGGCGCAGGTCTTGGCCGTCTAGTATTTGATCTTTGTATGCAAGGCTTCGACGTCGAAGGCAACGAAATTAGTTATCATCAACTCCTTTCCAGTGCCTACATTCTCAATTTCTGTCCCCAAAAGGAAAATCACACAATTTTCCCTTGGATTCATTCCTTTTCCAATCACAAAACTCGAAGCAATCATCTTCGATCCGTCAAAATCCCAGATGTCCACCCGGGAAATGCGTTGAATTCCAACCCACAAGCTGGAGAAATGACCATGAGTGCCTCCGATTTCCTCCTCTTATATGGCGACGAAGAACGTGCTGAATCCTTCGACGCAGTAGCCGCTGTCTTCTTCCTTGACACAGCTCCTAATATCATCCGCTATCTCGAAGCTATCCGCAACTGCCTCAAACCTGGCGGCATACTCATAAACATGGGGCCACTCCTCTGGCATTTCGAAAACAACCCTCCTGGTTCCTCCAACCCTTCATCATCAAAACAACCTAGCGATCAGGTACAAGATCACGGTATCGCCGATCCTGGAAGCATCGAACTTACAAACTCAGAAGTACTGCTTCTGCTTCCCAAATTGGGATTCGAGGTCCTCACTTCCTCGACTGACCTGAGAGCGCCCTATATTCAAGACCCAGATTCCATGCTACAAAATACATATTCCGCTAGTTTTTGGGTGGCGAGAAAGATTGAGGAGGGAGGAAATGCAAATTATGGACATGCACAACCACGTGAGAATGGTACGCAAGAAGGAAACCATGATCATGGCATCCCACCCATAATCCAGGAAGAGGATGAGGAAGGGACAGAACAAGCACCGGGAGGTTGGGTATAGATTTTTTTTCTACTTGCGTTGTAGGATAAAGATACGAATAGATATTCGAGAGTTAAGAAAGAGATCGGTAGGTAGATAGATAACCTTTTATACATCAAATACAACATAAGTATACAAAATTGACAGTATCAAACCCCAATATCTAATCCAGGGGGCTTGTATCCCGCCTGCGGTTTTGTTACCCAACTTTCCTTGGAATACAGAACTCCCAACACATATACATCTACATGATCTCCATATATTTTGAATTCAAAAAGTAATAGCCAATATCAAGTAGAGCCGATGATTGTCTACAAAATATTCCGCTCTACCTTCCCTCCACGAGATGAGAAAGACACGAATTCACAATACTGTTCAGTCGCATAGATCAAATAAGCAAATCACAAACAGACACCCAACTCATACCACAAAGTATATCAGTCAAATCCACCATCTCTTCCAGCCAAAGGTTCAACAATTTCAATTTCCAGCTATCGAATAAAATGTGCCGCGCACATGATTTATTCTAGAGCCCATCGTCCTTCTTTTCCTCCCCCTCCCTCCCCCTAGCATCAAAACCCCCCATTAATTCCATAACTCTAACACAACAACAAGTAGTATTACATCGCCACGCTACCACATACCCATCCAATATCAACATATACATTCTTTCATATAGTTTTCAAGCTTTTCTGTTTCCTTTTCTCTCCCTCTATTCTCATCCTCTCCATCTTTCTCATCCTCTCCGTCTTTCTCATCCTTATCATGTCCTTTCATCAACCAAGAAAGGACGGGCAGAGGAAGCCTCCCCATACTCTAGCATCAACAAGTCTTAGGTATTACACCACACCAATACGACAAACAGAACTAGATACACACATATACGCACACATATATATATAGCCAATAAAAACTCTCTAAAATCTAATTCATGAAACATCTAATCCTTATAGTACACAAAAGCATTCCGCGAAACCCTCCCCTCAACACAATGACATTCTCGCAGTCTGTAAATTATCTTATAATTCCCCTCCCTCTTCCCATCCTCCCCCACCCCCATCTCACTCACAACCACCCTCAAAAAAAGCCATTCAAACAGAACAACGAATCATAAAGAGTAGATATTCAATCTAATCTACTAATCGCATCGCATGCGTAAATCCAAATCCAAATACTTATCCAAACATCTATCTCATACATCATTCCATCATCCATCATTTATCATCCATCATATTGAAATCCTCGTATCTTCATATATGAACTTTTATTCATTTCCATATCTTGATTTTCCGATTCTTCCATATGCAGTTTCGTAAACCATTAATCTTCAACTCATTTTCTGCGTGGGGAATATAAAAGCAAAAGTCAAAACTCCTAAAGTCCAAACAAAAACGGAAAAACAAATACGTATCCAATCTAGTACCACCGAATCGTCAAATCATCTCCTTTCTGATCTTCTGATTTTTTCATAGCTTGATTTTCCCCTCCCTTTCGTCTGATATGTCATGCTTCCGGGGCTTTTCTCAACTCAATCACAACCCTTAGCTTTTAGCCCCAGTACTCATTCCACTCCCCCTTTCACTCCACCTCTGCCGATCTCTCCTACTCTCTCCAAGTCTACTGGGCACGGGACTATGCCCGCGTTTTCTCTCATCATAATTGTATCCCCTCCCATGCCATCTCTCTCCCTCCCCTTCGTACCCACTATCCCTCTCCCTCTCTCTTTCTTTTTCAACCCTTTCTCTTTCTCTTTCCCTCTCCCTATCCACTCTACTCCTCTCCCTAGCCCTCGCACTAACCCCACTTCTTGTTCCTGGCGTTCTCTCCCCACCATTCGGCCCACTCATAACCGTACTCGCTCCCACCTCACTCCTCTCCCACGTATCAATCGTTCTCGCCGTACTTCTCGCTCTTGCCCCCCTCGATTTTGGCGTCTTACTTTTCTCCCTCTCTCTTTGGGTCAAAACGGTACTTTCAATATCGCTTCGCTCCCAACTATCTACACTTCGAGGAACACTCAACTCCCTTTCTCTGACACTTATACCCGGACTCTTCAAATCTCTTTCTCCTAGTCCGCTCCGCCCTCGAGATCTATTTCTAGGCGTGGGTGTAAAAATCGTACTTTCGCCCACTTCACTTCTCTCCCATGTATCGATTGTTCTTGCCGTACTCCTCGCACGATCGCGAACGCCGAGTCTAGATCTACGATTTGGACGCTCGTCTGGACTGTCGTGTTCTTCGAATACGACAATTTCATCCTGTTCCTGAGGTTGTATTTCGACTCGAGATCGTCTAGGCCTATCTTTCTTATCATTTTCCTCATCTGCAATGGGCACAATTCTAATTCTCGAATTCGTCGCATTTGTCGTGTTCCCACTAATCCCCACTCTTCTCTCCTCAATCTCCCTCATATCTCTCTCCAATTCCGAATCCCTCGGATCAGCCGTAACTCTCGTGCGACTTCTAACTGGTAATTCTCCCAATCTCTCCCCAAATCCCTGGCCATAGACACCTGGTTGTCGAGACTTCCTTCTTTCCCCATTATAACTCGAGAACCCATGCAATTTATCAAGTTTCTCATCCGGTTCCAGTTCCTCCCCAATAACCACTGGCCCACTCCCATAACTAACCACCTCATCTCTTCCCCTTCTGTTTCTCCTTCTTCCAAGTTCTCCATTCACAGCCGTATCTCCTAATAATAAATCATCGGCTGTCATATGAGTCTTTTCTGTCCCTGCTCTGGATGTTCGATGAGATCTTCTCTTTTTCTTTTTGCGTCGTCGATGCATGAGTGATTCTTGATATTCAACCCGGCCTATGTTTATGGAAAATTAGATTATCAGCAAATTGGTCTACTAAGTTTGAAGTTGAGAGATGGCATCTCCTCATTACATCATCATTTCATCTAAAGATGGTTCTGATATGTGACGTGATGTGATAAAACTACTAAATCCTCAGATAATAAAAAAAGCTCTTCTTGAGCGCTCAGCCATCAATGCTTTGATATCAAACGCCCCCCCTTTTCATAGAAATAAGAACAGCGCAACGTGGGTAGTCATTAATGTTTGAAAGAAAGCAACCTCTGAAAATGAGAAGTAAACTTCAACGCATCCCCTCAATACAAGCATCAAATTAGATCATCAGACGGAAACTAGCCCCCAATAAATCAAACGCTTAAGAATAATACTTTACGCATCACTTTCACGTCCTGCATCAATTTCTGCTGAGATTATAGCCCTACGATCATCTGCATTCGCCACATCAATAACCTTGTGAAACATTCCCTTACCTTTATTCAATAGGAGTAATTTTCTCTCATATGGGCCGAGATTTTCTTCAATAATAGTTTGAATGACGGGTGCATTCTTTTCTGGTCCATCATATTCCCATACCCATCTCAGGTCGCTGGTTCGTTCATCGTCTAATGCTGCTGGAGCTGTTGGACCCCATGTAGCTGTTGGCGGAATAGGATCAGTGACTTTGATTCGAATTTGATCCAGGCGCCAGGGGCCTTTCTTTAAAAGTGCTGGACACTTATACTTTGTCATGTCTTCTTCACCAAGTCCCCCAAGATCAAGTCGGATTCGTACACTTGAATGAATACGCTCATTAGTATGTGTCATTGGTACCCCAGTCGAAGCACCAGTATCTGGATCTAAACGATGGTAAAGACCAGGAGTTCTAGTCTCTTTACCTGCGAGGGTCCACTGATAAATGTTAGTTTACCTGCTCTCCGGCAAAAAGGTAAATGATGTTGAAACATGATCAGTAACTTGTACTTACGATTCCAGTATCTGAGTTGTAAATCTTCCCAAGAGCCCATGGACGAACTGGATGATGTTTCTCATAAACGGCAGGCGTTGCCCATTCGTTAATTGGCTTCGAAAACCTAAAGATAGACGTGGAAGGAGGTGGTAAAGTTTCGTAATAGTGGACACTCTTTTGAAATATTATGTCAATGGCGTCATCGTGAAAAGAAACCCCAATGGAAGCAAGCTGATCCATCATCCAGGCCAAAGTAATGTTTGCAATTTCCTGATCATCGTAACCCCCTCCAACATTGGCATGACTTCCTGGGAACCAGACTTGTCGCAAATCAGTGGGCTCATCTTCGAAATCTCTTATCTCCCAAACCGCGGGACTAAATGGTCTCCGATGTTCGTCGAGTGCCAAAGCTTGGAAAGCATGTCTAATGTAGCCGGAAAGATTCGTATCGTGAAACTTGTACTCCTTAGTAGAATGTGGAAGTCCAAGTTTTGCAAGGAGAGCAATATTTGGAATACCCAAAGATCCCACAGTATCCCACACAGCAACCGCATGAACTCTGATTCTAGATCCATTCGGATCATGAACTCGGGTTAGGTTTTGTTCTACCAATTTTTTCTTGTACTCATCACCATCTTTTGGTTTGTCTGGAAAAGGGATATCCGGAAAGATATCCTTGTAACTGGCATTTCTGAAGTTTTCCTGGTCTTTGAATATAGCATAGAAGTTTGACATGCCATAGCGAGTGAGTAGTCCGATGTCAGAGATCATTCCTGCAACACTTCTGGCAGTGAAGGCTCCACGAGAGAAGCCAACCAGAATTATTTCATCGCCGGGGGTATAGTTGGCGGCAATGAAACTATAGACTTCACGAATGTGCTTGTCACATGTCAGCACGCAGTTTGGCATTATGTAGAATAATTCTTACCTCAGAAATACCAGTGCCAAGCATACCCCCACTGAGGGTATCCAACACACTACTGCCTGTACCAACACCGGAATGATAGTAAATGATCTGATGAGTTCCATCTGGAGCATATCTTCTAAGACATCTTGACAGGCGGGTCACGTTACTTGGAGTCTAAGAAGGGGTAGAATTAGTGGGCGAACTTTGCTTGATTGGCTAGAAAGTGGAGATGGCGGTGAAGGGGGCATGATACGATAACGTTCAAACCAAATAACGCCAACCTCAAATTTGATAAAAGGGGGAATGCATCTTGTATAACTGACCTGCAATGTACCAGTTGGTTTGTAGGGAATCAGCGTTGGTTTGGTGAATCCATCGTCACTGACATTCACAGTCAGCAATTGTGATCATATGACTTGGACGAAGAGAAATTAGGAGAACTCACCTATCCATCCATGTTCCATCACAACATAGAACTATACGTTTAGGATGAACATGCTTTTGGCCTTCATATTCATCCATGTTGTTTCGTGTAACGTGATGACGGCGAAGAGACTTCAATGTTCTCGGTAGGACTGAAGGGCCGCGGAAACGACGATTCTGTTGTAACGTGCTTAGTGATATGAGACCAGGAGGACGTTTGATGGAAAAGATGGAGTTCATACCGGTGTTCTGCAAAGGGTATATATATATATAGGACGTCAAGCAATGAGCGATCTGATGCGCTTTCCCAAATTGAATCTCAGATGCGCAATGCAGAATCACTTCGTAGCAAACTCTTGAGTTCCTAGAAACTAGATGTGAGGGGTGAAAACCCAATAATTTGTACAAAAGTAGAAGGAGCAGGCCTCTTTTCTCTTCTTTCCTTTTTTCCCCCTCGCCCGCGTATGTATTGATTTCTCGATCAGTATTCGCTTGATGCAACAGAATGTATCACAACTTATTTTCAGCCATCTCTCAAGAACGTTGCAGTGACACTCATCACAAATATGGCTCTTTTCAGCACCGATTTGCCGTCTTTCTCAAGCCTCCGACATCATTTTGATGAAGGGTGTAGCATGTAATGGATGGAGTCTTTACGAAAATACAGTCTTTGCTGTTCTGGATAAATGTTAGGTCGATCAAGGTGGTGTTGAGGTTGACTACCTAGCAGGTGGTTGATCAAATTTCTTATGTGCTGGTCTCTTTCTTCCGCCTCTTTCTCTGGGATGAAATAACACCTGCCAATCTCACCGTGCCAGCCCAGCCAGCCTTACAAATGATTTCATTCCAGGATTAATGGAGAATTCTGCGAGATTTCGCGGAATTTGATTCGTCAAGCCAGCTTAATGAATTTTGCCATGTCAGAGGATATCTCATTGGACGCATGCGAGAAAACAACTCCATTTTGTATGTTGTGGACCCGAGGTGGCTTTACACGAACAGTGCGTTGAGACGCTTTTCTTCACCGTTGTGCTTTGCTACAATCAAGAGTTATTTCTCAACCACTTGGCGTCGATGCGATTAATATCAATATGTAGGTCGATGTTTCGACTCGAGATGCATTTTTCATATGACAAAAGTCTGTCGAGAAAAAGTGGTCACCGGTGTGGTCGAGATGTGTGTGTGTGTATGTATGTATGTGTATGTGGTGAGATTATGGTATGATGTGGATTACTTCGTGCTAGTAATTATTAGTTCCCGTTTGTGACTTCTGCAGATTATCTGTCCAAGTATCTCTAGTGGGTGCATCAAGGTTAATCACTTCTCAGCTCTTCACCTCCGATTCTCTGTATATCGGAAATGATTGACAGACTCGACTCAAGAGACTGATCGAATTTGTGTCAATTTATCAAGAACATGTTACCATACTCTTTCAAGTGATTGGAGAAATGTAAGTTTCGTGGCACAAAAATCTTTCGTGTCTTATCATGCTGCAAGTCACCAGATAGAGTGATGAAGGCGGGGTTCATCTGCTTAGCCGTGCCGCTTTCTTGGAGTTTTACATAGCAGAACACAGCTTTGGTGCTACAGTTTGATAAGACAACGGTCATGGATACATATATGAAGTATCATCATGAACATTCAAGATGTCTGTCAAGCAGGCAACAGATCTACCGACTCCAGTTGGTGATTTCTACATGCGCAATGGACTTAGTCAAGGAGATCAACTTATCTGTTATGAATTCGTTAAAAATGCTTTCCCAGGGAAGAATATCGAGGAGCCTGCATGTCAAGGATATTGCTCGCTGACTTTTTTGGTGGGAGACGATATCGTTGTTCAATTTCGACCTGTTAAATATCGATTGAATCTCATGACAACTCATGCTGCACGAGAGGTATACGGGATGTTCTGTCCTCGAATAGCTTATGTTACCAGTCTCCCGAAATCTGGATTGTTGGTATATTCGATGAATCGGTTACCGGGTGTTTCATATAAAGATTTCCGAGCAAGCAACACATCCCTAGCTATCAGTACCGAAACTCGAGCAGTGCTATGTAAAGATTTCGCCGCATTTCTAGCAGTAGGATGGCATCGAAAGGACTGTATGTCTCTCCTGCGTGGTGTTGTAGGATTATCAATGCTATCTCGTCTTGAACTACTATGCAAGGATCTACCAAACCGATTCCAGCCACTAGCTAAAAGGATCCGTAAAGATATGCAATTCATTGAATCTATTCCATGGGTACTAACTCACGGCGACATAATTCCAAGCAATATCATTATCGATCCCCTTACGCACCACCTTGCTGGACTGGTTGATTGGGCAGAGGCCGAACCTCTACCATTCGGAACCTGTTTCTATGGACTGGAAGAGATTCTGGGCGAGATTACACCCACTGGTTTTCATTATCATGCGGATGCGTCATATCTGCGAAGGCTTTTCTGGATCGAACTTATCACCCTGATCCCCGAGCTGAAACAAGATGAGTTGATGAGAACAGTTAAAATTTCTAGAGATTTGGGAGTACTGCTTTGGCACGGTATTGCCTGGGACGACGGTGCTATTAATCGAGTGGTAATGGAGGAGAGAGACGAGGACGCGGATGAAATAAAGAGATTAGATGCCTTCCTGGATACTGATGTTAGAGACGGCATTACTACTGAACCAAAGCATTCGTCGAGACTTTAAAGAGCGCCATATATCTAACTCAGAGCATGGAAATGCCGACCTGAATTCCGAAGACCAATTCACATAACGATTTACAGCTTCCATCCATGCGATACGCTGCGAGAACACGACATGCCTTGTCGAGAGCAAGTCGATAGCTCTATCTTATACCATCATTTCATCCTATTCTCCGAGCTAATCGGGAGTGTCAAGCAAGCAAGAATTATCCATTTCAACAATGTTTCATTCTTGACAATATCAACATCTCTCATCCCTCCGCCCTAAAAAGAGCAACCATCAGCTTATCCCCATTTTACCTCCTTGTCTTTTCTGGTCCACGTTACCGGTTTACTAGGAATCGACTTTCACTATTTGAAGACGTCAAGTTTCTTTTGACATTTTGACATATTGGAAGATCGGGCCTTACTATCTTAAATTTGTAGATCCATACACACATATGTTTCACTTTATTTTTATTTTTTAATACTGGACCACGTCTTTCTTCATTTGTCTATAGCGGAGACTTTTCCTTGGTATAATTTTTCATGAATCAGATACCCATTTCGAGCAAGACATGACAACTGGTAACTTTTTATGTTGAGATATTTTTGCTTCTCGTACTTTTTCCCTGTCTCAATTTATATCTACTTGAAATGAAATTCCTACTTCTCTATTCAAACACTATGCGATTACAGATATAATGCCC
Source organism: Botrytis cinerea B05.10 (assembly GCF_000143535.2). Lineage (NCBI taxonomy): Eukaryota > Fungi > Ascomycota > Leotiomycetes > Helotiales > Sclerotiniaceae > Botrytis > Botrytis cinerea. The sequence continues at coordinate 1,568,035 of NC_037319.1, read as the reverse complement.
TGCTCGTATCTACTATTTCGAGGTATTTCCCAGTGCTCTAAATGCGATTTATAAATTGCAAACCACAAACTTGTAGCTTTCAACCTAAAGTTTTGCTTTCTCCCCCTCCTCATCAGTTGCGCCACCTCTACTTAGCATTTCTCCCCCATCAACCACCAAGTTAGCCCCATTAATATGACTTCCTGCCCTACTAGACAGGAAAACCACCGCGCCAGCAATATCCTCCGGTTTCCCTAATCTCCCGTCCGGCACAGTTTTAGCCAGCTTCGCAACTCCTCCTTTCGACTCCATAAGCGCGTTAGCCATTTTCGATGGAAAGAATCCAGGAGAAATGGAATTGCAAAGGATATGACGGGGACCGAGTTCGACAGCGAGATTTTTGGTGAGATGAATGGCCGCAGCTTTGGATGCGGAATAGCCGATTGCGGAGCTGGGCCCTGGGGGAGGGGCGATAAGGCCGGCGACGGAAGCGGTTACTATTACGCGGGAGGGTTCTGAGGCAGTCGCGCTTGCTTGGAGGAGGGGTGTAAATCTGGGGATTTGTTAGCAGATTGATTGTATGAGAGGGGCTTGGGAGAAAGAAGGGAGGAATCAGATACGTACAATCTCACTGTCCCAAAAACACTCTTGACGTTTAGATTCATCACTTTCGCAAACGCATCATCGGGGTGGGTATCGAATTTTTCTCCCCATGTGGCTCCCGCATTTGCAAATAAGATATCGATATGATCTGTGGTTTTGGATACTTCGGATACCAGATGCTGGATACCTTCAATGGTTGAGATGTCTGCGGGGACGGAAATGGCTTTTGCACCCGGAGAGAGATTGGGGAGGGCATTGAGAGTTGAGACAGCGGCTTCGCAGGCGGAAGCTTTACGAGATGTTATGTAGACGAGGGAGCAGCCGGCTTGGAGGAAGCTAAGAATGGCGCGGGAGTCAGTGGCTGGGAAGAAGGATGGAATAAATGATAAACGACGAGTGTCAATGAACTTCCGTCCGGATTGCGAACTTTTCTTCACAATGAATGAAAGAGAATTACTCACGCAGACGCAGCATGCAATCCCAATCCTCTGGATCCCCCAGTAACCACCGCAATCTTTCCCTTCAGAGAAAACAGAGACCCAAAGTCATGGAGTTGCGTGTCGTAACTAGACATTTTTTCTTTTGCGTATCTCACAATCTTCTCTTTGTGACTCAAAATATGATCGCAGATACGTATACGCTACAACCAAAAACGCGGAAGATATATTTCAAGAGCAATTCGAATTGTCGTGATACAATGAATGATATTTGATATATCAGTCCAGACTGACAAACATGGTGTGCTCTCTTTTCGGATAAGCACAAGCGGAGAACCCGGGGAACCGAGGCTGCGCTAGTGATACGATAAGGATCGATAAGACACATCGATTTTTGACGGTTTCCAGCGGCCAGCCAAGCGTTTTCCTAGGAGATACCAAAATCAGTTTCACAGTGCCTACCACAGTACCTAGGTAGGTATGACGCCCCCCGATTTGAGAATTGGGATTCTCAGCACTCTTTTTTACTTTTCTGTTGCGGGATAGTTCCGCGAATGAAGATTGAAGCTTGATGGACTTTTACAAGGTAGAAGTTGTCACCATGAGGAATGTGTTAGTGTCGCTGGAGCTGATGCCTGCCTACAAATGTGATATCGATTTTTGCTGGGGATATTGATGTCGGGCAAGGGGAGGAAATTGATCTACAGATGCGCGTGAGGCGAAAGCTTTTGGGCCCCTGTCTTACCCCCATAGCTGTTGCTGCTCTGTTTCCCAGCAGGACAAAAGATTTGAGACGTCGAGTGTAGTGTACATATACTGTTTTCAATATTCGATAGCATGCCAGATGATTGTTTTCTATAAATTTTGGATTTGGCACATATTTTATATCACTTCTGCGTTGAAGTAGACTTGGCATTGTTATAAAGTATTGGCATTCAAATACGATCAATGTATGGAGGAGATACTGGTTTCTCCGTTCTTCCAGACTCGGGTGCTTGCGAAGCCGGCCGTAGTTGGCACTTAGGGGGCACGGGGAGATAGTGAGATGGTTTTCAATGCAGTTAGGTATCTAGCATCTTGGCATCACATCCGTCCCATCAGCCTTGATTTCGATGCCGGGTGTGTTTCGGTATTTGTTCTGACTCGCGCGTCTCGACTCTCACGTAGCAATTCTTGTGCTGCTCAGATGATTATCCTTGTTTGATACCTGTGCCTGTTCGAGATGAACGGTTGTGCGGCTGATTCCAAATGGAGATTGGTGGCAAATGGTTATGAATCTCAAAGTCTAATGTTTCGGCATCAAATGGGTGGCTGCAAAATGTTCTCAGGCTTGCAGATATGGGGTTTAGCTCCGGCACTGGTTACCGATTCTAAAAGAGTTCCAAGTTGTTTATGCAAGAACCTTTGGGGGGTGTTCAACATTATCTGACTTATCTCTTGTCGCTGGTAATCGAGCAGAGACGAGTTGTGATTGATTGCATTATCGATTTGCAAAGTTCTACTCGCACCTTCAAGAGTTGTGAGAATAGCATATCCCATGGGAGCTCACCCAATGACTCTCGTGATATTACTATTTGGGAAACAGAAGCTACCAGGAACAGCCAATCAGATCAACAGTGTCGTATTCTTGGCCGTTAGCACCGCCGCATGAACACTTCAATTCGACTTAGCTCACTAGGACTAAAAGGACTACAATTGTTGGACCGTCTGGACCGTACCCCACCACATTGTATGTAAATTTTAGACATTTTGATTGATAACTTGGAAACTATCAAACCTTGGAAATCGATGATGAAAACTTGAGCGTCCATCTAATACCTGGAACACTTCCACGAAGTGACATAAAAAGCTACAAGTTTCGACCTAACACGAACAGCACCTCTCTTCCAATTTAAAGTGGCAGGAAATGCTCCCTGCGTATAATACTCCGAGATAAATTAATTCTCACCAAGGATTTCCGGAAGTCAGGGTATGCATATTCCGCTTGATTGGACAATTTGAATGGATTTGGGCGTCGACCCCGCGATTTTCTTCTGAGATAGGGATGTAAGACCGACCACAGTATTATTTTATAGCACACTTTCGGCACCACACTGAGGCATCGCCGTTAACTTAAGATCATTGGACCCCAACTTGTTTCATTCCCGACTTTGAAGTTCGTACGCCCCCATACGACAGTCAAGCGTATCTAGCTGGGCTCGACGCTCGTATCTGGAGCATGGCCAGAGACAAACTCGGGAACCTTCCTACGTGGGGTATGTCCCATACTCCGAGGAAAACAGCTGAACTTGGAGGCTGCTTTTTGAAGATCATCGAAATTCAAATTTGTGGGTATTCTAGGATCTTAAGTTCCAACATAGTGTTGATTCCTTTTAAGGCCAGCCATACATATCATAGTGCGTCGAGTATCAGACTGAGCATGCCATTGCAGATAGTTTGGGTGGGTGCGAACATGAATATTACTGGAGAGCAATGGTTCAAGTCCCTGCAGAACGACATCCCACAGCGGTATCTCCTTCCTGCAGACCGAGTTAACAACCTAGTGACCACTTCGCACACCCCATGCTTAGAGAATCAATACACATAGTACATGCCGCATCTTTGCTTCATGATTGGGGCAAAGGAACTCGTGAGACTGTAAAACCAAGACATCTATGGAAGCATTTCAACCATGACAAATGTTCGAATTGCATCCCTTTCAAAGAACTTTCTTTCGATATCATAGGCTACCTAGGTATCAGGCAGATCAGGCGTCATGATCGGTATATCCCATGTATATTTGCTTTGCAAGCAAGTTCCTGAACAAGCTCTGGAATACAACGTATAATGTATATATATATTTCTTCAATAAATAGACCAAATGTAAAAGCAGCATCTTATATCTTATAGTCGAAGAAGGAGAGATGTTTTTGTGCACGGTCCAGATGCTAGAATACCTGGGCAGAAATTATCTTCAAAGCGGCACGTATGTAATCCCAGCAGTATACTTTTGGCTTACTCTCTCTATTTACCTATTATGTCGTAGATCCCATACCAAGAGGTACATAGTTACATAGATTTCTACACCTCCATTATACCTAGGCAATTCCTACCTACCTGTTGAATTTCGTGATTACTGTGCGACTGCAACCCCTACCTTGCAAGTACCTTATCCGCATGCTTCAAGATCAATTCCTCAATTTTTGGAATGAGAGCCATAACTCATCTCAGTTCGACATAGCAAATTCACCAAAAATCCCTCAGTCGCGAAGGTCGAACTGTTTCACAGCTGCAAACTTAGCTGCTCATCAAAGCACTCACACATCGACGTCATCCGAACCTACCGAATATCCGAGATCTGAATTTTCGATGCGTTGCGATTGAAACACATATGAATACTTAATAAATTCGCGGACTGCTCAAAGACTCAGGGTTCACAAAGTTATTAGAAGTGGTGGTGTTTAGGCGGATTAGGGGTCTGGAACAATAAATGCATATGGTTCTGTGAAACAGCCATTACACAGCAAGTAATAAGATCTTGGAAGGGGTTCACAGAAATGATGCCCTCGGGTCAACATCCAAACTTTCAGGCGCAGAGTGCCTCTGATTACCAGAACGCAAATCATCCTCATCAACTGTTAGCACAGGATACCCCGCCCCTTGATGTATTAGGAGCGCCCAATCTCGAAGGATTTGAGTTTCCCTATGTATTCGGGGAGAATACCGTAACTCCAGGCGAGCTGAAGCTGGATGGTACTTCAGATCCATTTAATCTTGCGAATTCTACCGAACATCGAGATTCCGTATCATCTATACCTCCCATGCATCGAAATGGTTATGGCAGCATATCTGGGCCAACGGCTCGGCAACCTAGCTTTAGTGGGGGGTCAGATGAAGCAAGTCCCACGAGCAATCGAATGATAGGAAATCTCCACCAAGGCGATACCCCTATGGTGGATGATCTCAAGGTGAATACAGGAGGTTCTGGGGATGGCAGTGAAGAGAAAGGAAAGGACAAGCCTGAATTGGCACCTGCATGGACTGAACTCAAAACAAAAGCAGGTAAAGAGCGAAAAAGATTGCCACTGGCATGTACAGCATGCCGAAGAAAAAAGATCCGTTGCTCAGGAGAGAAGCCCGCATGTGTAAATTGCACCAGGTCAAAAATTCCTTGTGTGTATAAGGTCACGACAAAAAAAGCGACCCCAAGGACGGATTATATGGCAATGCTTGACAAGAGGATAAAGCGAATGGAAACGCGCATCATGAATACTATGCCAAAGGAAGAACAAAAAGAACAAAATGGCACGCTTACATTAGCAAGAGCTAATGTCAAGCCTCCAATTCCTGGAACGTTACCATCTAAAACTTCTGCTGGAAAAAAGCGACCCGCTGAAGAAGCATTCGGACCAGATTTGAATGATTGGTCAAAGTCGGCAGTTAAACCTTCAAAGGAAATTGGTAAAACGGTTTTGAAATCCAAGGTCTTGCTAGCACAGGAGGACGCAGAAAGCAAACTACTGAAAGATGGCAAAGAAAAGCTACCTTCGCGAGAGCTTCAAGAGCACCTGGCCGAGGTATTCTTCGAAAAGGTTTATGGCCAGACGTATCACTTACTACACAAGCCAAGCTTCATGATGAAATTAAAGTTAGTTTTGACACAGACAGTTCGATTTGAATACTAACAAAATTTGCAGGTCTGAAGCACTTCCTCCTGTCCTAGTGTTAGCCGTCTGTGCTTGCGCAGCTCGATTTTCCGATCATGTTGAATTGACTGCAGCGCCGCCCTTTCTAAAAGGAGAAGAATGGGCCTCTGAAGCTCGTGATATTGTTTTGAAACGATACGATTTTCCAAATATTACAATTTTGACGTGTTTGCTGATTCTGGGGTTTCATGAGTTTGGCACTTGTCACGGCGGTAGAAGTTGGGCATTGGCAGGGCAAGCAATCCGGATGGCATATGCTTTACAACTACATAAAGATCTTGACTACGACCCTCAAAAGCCGAAGGTTGACGAAAAGGGCAATGCGGTGAAACTCAGCTTCATTGATAGGGAAATACGGCGACGAACGATGTGGGCATGCTTTCTCATGGATAGATTTGAATCTTCTGGGACTGGTCGACCAACTTTTGTCAAAGAAGAGACTCTTGAGATTCAGTTGCCTGTGAAGGAGAATATGTTTCTACTCGACATTCCAGGACCAACAGAGAGTCTCCACGGGGAGGTTGCAAATCTGAACACGCCTAGTGGTACAAGTTTGGCCAGCCCAAAACAAAATCTAGGCGTAGCGGCATATGTGATTCGATCTATTGCATTGTATTCTAATATTGTCACGCATTTTAATCAAGGTGGTTTCGACAAAGATCCATATCCTATATGGTCACCAGAATCGGAGTATTCTAGCCTAATCAAGAAATTGAAGGATTTCCAAGAAGCCATGCCGAAAGAGATGGTATATAATGCTGAAAATCTTAGTTCACACCGATCCGAGGGATTAGCAAATCAGTTCATATTCCTTTATATTGTCATTGAACAATCTAATTTAGTCCTCAATCACTATCCGGCAATTATAGAACGAAGTGGACCTCGATCCGATACCCCCAAGGAATTCGTGACTAGAACAGAGTCCAAATCGATAGAAGCAGCCGGTCACATCGCCGGACTTATCGATGACGGAAAATCCATGTCCCTCACTGCACCTTTCGTTGGGTACTGTGCCTTCTCGGCCAGTATGCTTTTAGTCCTTGGTATTTTTTCGGGGAATTCTAGTTTGGAAGAGTCTTCTAGGAAGCACCTTACAACTACTTTAAGATATATAACAATGATGAAGAAACATTGGGGCATGTTTCACTCATTATCCGAAACTCTTAGAAGCCATTATAAAACATGTGCAGACAAAGTTATTGCTGGTTCAAGTGATGACTCGAGTTCAAGCATTCCTCAATACGGCGACTGGTTTGATAAATTCCCACACGGTGTATCACAGTCTGACTTTGAAGATCCTGCTGCAGCTGTCAAGAAGGAGAAGGGGGACGATGCTGTTCTCGAACAAAAGTCGGACTTGAAGACTGTAGCGAATTACGTCAAGGATCTACCTACCCCCTCCCCAAAACAACCAAATTCTAAGCCGACAAAGCAAAAGGTCAAAAGAACCCAATCTACATCACAGCCTTCACGCCCCCCACAGCTGGATACCATGCAAACCATGCCTTCTGATATGCAAGCTTCACATCAAGGAATGCAGGTATCGACCCCATCATCCTCGCATCCACAGATGACATCTCAACAAGCACCTCAAAATTCATACAACCAAAATATTATGTCACCAGCTGCTCTCTATCCGCCACCACAGTATGTTAATCATCACGACCTCCTCATGCGGTCGCAACGATCGCAACAACCACACAACATAAACCAGCGGCAACTTAATGAAGTTTTAGGATTCGATTACGCGACAATGGATCACTCGGCTATGAATGGCAATGGATTGCATGGTGGCGTCATGAACGGCAATAGTATGAATGGCAGTATGAACAATAGTGGTACGCCAGGCACAAATCATAATGGCGATGGATCAATGTTGAACTGGGGAGATATTGGCCTGGGTGGAATGGGAAACGGGTATGACATGATGGGTCTTGAGAACGGAATGTCCAACGCATGGTACCCTCCTTTCAATTTGAGTCCGCCTCCTGTCAATGTGGATGGAATGAATGATGATGCGTTTGGAGGCAATTCCGTTGGGGGAGACTTCGAAATGAGAATGGGTGGCCAGGGTATGATGGGTATGAACATGGGGGGAGTAAATGGAAGTAGTAGTATGGGTGGGCATTGATCAAGCATCGACCTTTATCATTCTTGCTTGAGGTGATTTTGAATAGGAAATATGGAGAAAAGCATATAATTCTGCGTTTGGAGTTTGGGTTTGGATTTCTACGTGGTTTAGTGCCAGTCTATTTTGTACATGGGTAGGATAGGTATTGGAAAAACCACATCCTTGGTCGGGTGGTTTGGGTGGTCGGTCGGTTTGCTTCAGGGATGGGTTCTTTCTAGGGCAAACGGAAAACGGAGGAAACTTCTCACGAGGGCTGTATGGAAGGACTGGGAAGGACTGGGTACTTCTGATTATTATTTTTCTTGAAATCAAGGAGTTGCTGGAGTGGAAATCAATCATATGTATATGACACCAGACAAGATGTTGGGAGGGGTAGCGAGGAAACTCGAGACTTGAGACTTGAGACTTGAAGAAGTATGCGGAATGCGGAATGTGTAAATGCATTGGAATGTGAATATGAGGGAATGAGATGAAAATACAAAAATTAATATATGTTTATTATTATTATTAATACTACATGTATATCATATTGCATTGAGTGTTGTTCTTTGGCGATTGTGATTCTCGTTTTGATTGGGAGTGTCTGCTTGAATCGGAGTATGACTGACTACACGTGGAGATTCAAGGCCTATCACTCAAGGCGGGCGACTTGATATTTTCTATTTCATTTTACAGCATGCCGAACAACATCAGATGGGTTGAGGAAAAGTGTCGATCGAGATGTCATAGTTGATACATACTCATATACACATAATAAAACAATGGATTGGTATCTCAACTTTTCTCTACCACCCCCAGTATTAATCTTAATCTACTCATCTACTTCCTCTTTGCACCGCCAGTCCTCATAGGCCTCATAGGTTTCTTTCCACCCGGTCCAGGAGGTTTTCCACCCTTAACCTTCTTCTTCCCCTTCTCCTTAGCCAAAACGCCCTTTCCATCTCTCTCCTGCCTACCCTTCTTCCAGACCCTCCCCTCTAATCTCTCTCCCTTATCATCCAACTTCTTCTTGTCTTTATTACTCAACTTGCCCTTCTTCTTTCCGCCCACCACGCCATTCAATTCCTCAACACCCAATTTCTTGGCCGCCAACTTCTCCTTCTCGGTCTCGAACCATGTTCTCTTAGGTCTTCCCTTGATTTCCGCTTCATGATCTATGAAATTTTGTCCCTTGCGAACCTCCATTTCTGCTTGCGCGAGAATCTTATCTTCCTTTTCTTCTTTCAAAATTTCTTCAATCTCGTCTGCCATCTCGTCAACCTTTTCACTCCAACTATCTGCCTCGCTAGCCTCGATCACTCGACTGACAACCTTGGCTCCTTGTGTACGACTAGCCTTTACAGCTGCTTTGACAACTTTACGATCAGGCTCTGCGGCAATAGTACAAGCGCGTCCCGAACGACCAGCACGAGCTGTACGTCCGACACGATGAAGATAGATGTCGTGAGATTGAGGGGCTTCGTAGTTAATTACTGTGTCAACACCCTTGATATCAAGACCACGGGAGGCAAGATCAGTAGCGAGAAGGAATGAGGCTTTTCCATCACGGAACGCTTCTACACTTTTGATACGCTGAATTTATTAGTTAGTGAATATAAGTGACGGGAGTAGAAGTAGAAGCATACCTGTTCTTGACTCATGCTACCGTGCAATTCAGTAGCTTTGAGACCAGACAATCCAAAGATGATACGCGCTCTATGAGCCTCCTTCTTTTGTCTAAAGAATACAATGACTCGATCAGTGTAGACATTTGCGCAGAGGTACAAAAGATAACCCATGCGTTTACCTTCTCTTCCTGGACGAAGACGGATGAATTCTTGGACCAAAGTACCCGCAGTTGACTTCTGGGAATCAACAAGTAATCGTACAGGTCGGTTAAGACCAACACGAATAAGATTGTCTACAGATGAAGACATAGTTGCAGAGAACAACATAGTCTGTCTTGACTTAGGAATAGTCGTTAAAATCTCATTCAACTCATCGGCGAAACCAGCTTCAAGCATTCTATCGGCTTCATCGAGAACCAAAATCTCCAATGTATCGACAGTGAAACTTGGGGAATTGCGCATGTGATCGATGAAACGACCTGGAGTAGCAATAATAACATCTGGACGAAGACGTAACTCGGCTTCTTGAACTTTCAAACTAAGACCTCCGACTGCCAAACAAAATTTGATATCAGTGTGACTTGCGAGTTTCGTAGCAACTGCATGACATTGGATTGCCAATTCACGAGTTGGCATAAGAATAGCCACTCTACTGGTTGGTACTTTCTTTGGTCGATATAGAAGACGTTCAAGAACTGGAACAACAAATGCTGCTGTCTTTCCAGAACCAGTGACAGCTCCACCGACAACATCCTTTCCAAGTAAAGCAACAGGTATGGTTTTCGATTGAATTGGTGTAGGTTGCGTGAAACCGACTGTGGCAAGACCTCGAAGAATTGGTCGAGATAATGACATGCTTTGAAATGTTGTATTGAGTTCTTGTTTTGCACCCTTGACTGGCTTTTCTTCAGGAGCGAAAAATGCTTCTCTCTTAGCAGCCTCTTCTGGGTCATCGTCCATATCCTCATCTTCGTCGGAAGCCTCAGAAGCTGCGTCGTCTGGATGAGGTGCCGGAGATGCAACTGAATCGTTATCTGAATCGTCATCTTCTCCCTCTTCGTCATCTTCTGCATCAGAATCCTCCTCTGCTCCAGACTCTTCCGCAGATCCAGCACCCATTCCAAATCCATCTTCGGCCATGAATTCATCATCTTCATCCTCAAAATCGATACCCTCGGGTGCATCTTGTTCTTCGTTCGAAGCTGCGGCGTCATCTTGGTCTACCATTACTTCATCATCTGCCTCTCCCTTCTTTCCAGAGGCCTTCTTCTTTTCTCTTCTTCGTGCAATGATTTCATCAATATCCACTGCCTTTTTATCACCCCCATTGAGTCCCTTCTTCGCTCCATCAAATCCCCAACCCTCAAACTCCTCTAAATCCGCGCCACCTGTTCCGTCTGCTTCCAATGCAAATTCAAAATCGGAATCCATTGCCCCATCATCTGCATCCTTAATTCCCCATATTCCCTCTTCTTCCACATCTTCTTCCTCGGGCTTCTTCTTTGATTTCTTGGACTTTTTTGTGGAAGCAGTATCATCGCTGCGTTTGCGTTTTTTGTTCGAGGAAGGATCTAGAGGCAATTCTTCTTCGACGGCATTGGTTAAGTCTTCGCCTTCGTTATCTGATAGTGTGAGAACAAAGTCATCGTCGCGATTGCGTTTGGGTGCCATGTTTAGTTTATACTGTCTTGAGATTTTCGATCACTGGAGAAAAAAAGTTAGAGAGTGGTTGTACCGCCTGGCAGAATCTTTTTTTGTTGACAAAATTGGTTAGCTTTGAAAAACTGCATAAATCTCAAACTCGACAAAATATTTGCATAAATCATGTTTCATAATTATGGTAGAAGGAAAATCACATGATTTCTTATATTATTTTCTGTGTATTTCTCGATTTAAGTACGTTCAGCTCAATAGAAGGTTGGTCATATTTCGTCCATGAGCTGCAGATCTTTGAGTATATTAGCACCAGAGGGTAGAAATTCTTCGCAAATTATATTCCATCGTTCAATGCTTCCATCATTTCTTTCATTTTATCAACTCCAAATTCTTCAATTCATCCAGAGCCTTTCCCTAGATTATCCCCCTCAAAAAGACAAATAATTAAAGTCAATATGATCTCAACCACGGCCGCCTCCAGAGTGGTGGAAGTTACAATGGTGACATATTAAGAAGAAAAGAAGGAAAAGAGAAATAATGGGTATTGGTTATTCGACTATTCGAAAGTCGAGATTGCATCAATCAATGACGTTCGTGATTAAGATAGCTAAACCATATGTGTGAATTCACCTGAATGTTCAACTTCCTTCTGGAAGTGCACGACGTCGAGCCACTCTACTGGACTCTTCAATACAGAAGTTCTGCCAACAGAGATGAATCGAGTTTCATCCACGAACCAGAAGCTGCGCAAGAACTTCTTCATCCACTCGTAATTGAGGTCATCTTTTTTGACGGGAACCTCAATAATAAGTTGGTGACAGCGGGCACCACAACCGTGGCCGTAGGCAGGATCATTATCAGGGTTGAGCCAGTTGTATCCACCATGACTAGACCAAGCACGACTTGAAACCACGAGGAGACGATCTAGAACACAACCACCAATTCCCTTGCGAATATATTCAGGGTGAACATAAAAGTGCATATTGTGTGTAAATCTGGATCGACCGTCAGATTTTCCAGTAAGTCCACAACCACGAGTCTCTGTGTATCCAAAGCCAACGATATTCTCATACTGCGGTAACTTGGTCTTGACCTTTGGATTGGCGGATTTCGCTGGAATACAACCTTTGACGGCAACCACGAAGGGCAACTTATCTTTCTTGGTGACCTTTATGAGGTAAAGAATGTCATTCTCAGTGACTTCCTCTTGATCCTCTGGGATGTAGGACTCGCGAATGTAATGGTTGTAAGTCTCCAAAACGTGCTTTGCGTCAGCTTCAGTAGCTGGTCGTAGATAAATCTCAATCTTAGGAGCAGATGAGTTTGGCTCGGGGTCTTTTGCCATTTGCTGCTCATAGTGAGAATTACTTGCTATGACAGATTTTTCTTGTGCTTTTCGAACCCTCTCTACATCCTTGAAGTAGGCTGCTACGTCTTTGGCTGCAGTTTGATGGAGTCTCTTTTGTTCATTGGAGGCATTCAAGATATCTAGTTACAAAGTTAATTCGTGAAACCAAATCTAAGTGTATGAATTTTTCAAAAAAAATAGACATACCAGGAATTGTTGGCTCATGACAGGGTGCCTTGGAAAGGATGACGTTGTTGACATGATATTCGCCAGATCTAAACCCTTCGGCAGAGGTGTCGATAGCAATTGTGACGGGCTGCACAGGACTGACATTATTAGACCACTCATGAATGTAAGATGGAATGTAAGCAGAATCGAAAGCTCCACGCTCCTCCCAAATTGGCGGTGTACACCAGCTACCATCCCAATCACGCAAGATCAAGTTTGCATCTTTTGTTTCAGAAAGACGAACGCCTTCCTTGGATTCTGTGCCAATTTCGGCCTTTTCCAACTTATCGCCAATGTCAGAGAAGCTAGATATCGACCAAAATGGAGGTGAAGAGACTAAGCTATCAGCTTGATTTACGTTGTCCGTAAGCTTTCCATTCAATGGATCGTTGACTTGTGTATTGGTAAGAATGGAAGCCTTTTGCTCCTTTGGAGCGAAACTGTGAACAGCAACGTGGGAAATCTTGTTCTGAGAGGATTCGCCCTTCAAAGCTGCCAAACTACTAACAGTGTTCGCATGGTTATCGTCAAGTGTACTCATTGCACTAATAACCTTCTCGGCGAAAGGATTTTTATTGAAGATATTCTCTTTCTTGATGATCGGGGGATCTGCGAAGCGACGAGCAAGTAAGACACTGAAATCGGCTGTTCCAGCAGCTAACTTGCGCTTTTCTTTATTTTCTTCGGCTTGTGTTTGCTTTCTTGGAGCGGGCTTTGATGATATAGGCTGCGTAACAACTTGTTGTTGTTGTTGTGCTCGTACCTCCGCAGCTGCAGCTGCTTTATTCGCAATGAATGTTTGGAAGTCTTCATCTGTTTTGCTTAGAGTCTTGCCTTGAGTTAGCTTTGCAGTGGTCCACTGTAGGGGTGTAAGTTAGCAAGATTCGTACTCTTCATAATCACGACAGGTATAGGGATGAAAGAGAGGAGAGCTAGCGAATGTAACATTAAATCAGAGGGTAGAAATCGTGCGGGAGTAAGAGAAAATGGACAGATCAAGTGTTTAGCTGCTTACTGGGTTAACTGGCGCTGGAATTAGAGGCTTGTTCGACATTTTTGTGTATGAGTTCTGTTTTTGAGGAAAGGCCGAATTTTCAGTATTAGGGGATTCTGGACGAAGTTATCAGTTATTGTTAAATCAGTCTGAATGCAATGCCAATATGATTCACCTAAATTGTGCTCAGAAGTATTGTTGTTATTCGAGTTGACTCCCCCGTTTGTAGAGGTTCGGGGTTGCAGGGAAGGAGGAGTGGTACCAGATTCCACACGTTGTATATTCACTAGTGGTACACAATTTCGTTAGCCTTGACTTTTTCTAGTTTTGAAGAATCTTTCAGTTTTAAAAGTGATATATACCCTTGAAATCTTCCTTTTGTGTTGTTAGTTGCTTTGCAGCGACAGACTGTCTCTTCAAATCTTTCTCTTGTTTATCCTTAAGCAGCAGTCTCATAAACTCGTTATCCTTCATCAAGGGACGGCCGGAAATGACTTTCTGGGAAAGAGTGGTCAATGGACACGACTCGCTACCTGTACTACCCGAAACTGAAGCTTGCACTGGGGAGCTGGTGATGTGTGCGGCTGGGATAGAAGAAGCTGCAACAGAATCAATATCAACAAAGAGCTCTTGGCTTGCGATTGAGTTTTTTTCATTGACAGTAGTGGCTTCTTCGGCGTCTGGGACCATAGTAACAGAGGACTGAATTAAAGTTAGTAATGTAAATCGATGATAGAATCAAAAGCCATACCAAGACTGAGGCCATAATAAATCCATTGGCGCTGTCGACTTTGGGTGAATTGAAACTTTGAGATTTACCCATGCGCTTGTGAAAGTCTGCTAGGAGCCTCTGCTCTATCAGCTTCTCAGGAGTTGGCTTCTTGACTACGAAATCCTTGACAACGGTGTTTGAGCACTTGAGTACATAGTCAGTAATAGCAACCAGAAACTAAAAGGTAGACAAACTAGAGCCAGTGAAACACCACCGCTGCCACTAGAAGGCGATTCCTCGAGAGCCCGAGGTGTGAAAGACTTGGCTGAGCCACACAAAGAAGTAGATCTACTCTTCAGCTCGGTTGAGGTAGAGATGACCGCATTTGCTTTGAGTGCACTTTCCCCGGAACCGCTTTGAGAGTAGAATCTATTGGTGACATTGTCGTCAACCCTAGGAGAAACTGGTACAGTCAGCAAGCGAAAGAATCGATGTAGGGAAGGATGCTTACAGCGAGAATTCTTTAGCCCCCCCGACTTTGATAAATGGGAGGCCAGGTCCTTGTTTCCTGTCAATACGCTCATTTTCGCCGTGTTTGGTGGCGGTGGAGGTGTTTGTCTACACAGAGAGTTGTCATCCAGGTCAAGATTTCTCGGACCGCCTGGTGTGACTTGATAGAACTTCTGGTGGCCAACCGCGAATCGTGATGAGCCAAGACCGTTTACCTTACCGGCGATCTCAAGTACCTCGTCTTTGAATGCGAGAAAATCTTGTTCACAGTCACCTCGGAGGCGTTTGATTCGGGCCTTCTCAAACTCTTCGTCTCTTTCTGTTGAAACTATTATTTTAGAAGGATTTTCCATTGCTAAGGCGGAAGTAAATGCACAAAGATGTCTGGTGACGAAGAGTATGAATTGTGATTGTCAAAGTAGCAGAGACCCGCGAAAAAGAGTGAAACTGCAAAAGCGATTCGCTATTTGTGGGTGGAATATTAAACAAAGTGAAGGAGAGAAACCATGAGTAAATTATATGGTAATTCTGTCTGTGTGTATAGTCGGCTGAGGAAAATACGAAGAATTTGATACCGACTTTGTAGGAGAAAGGAATGATGCCTCCAACAGAAAGCGACAACAAGGTACCTAGGCAATCTTTTATTGTAGTGGCTGAGAAGCTATTCTATCATGTTCTCGAGACGATCTTGAAGGTGAATTACGTTGCTGGTTAACTAGAATGGATTTGTTGCGGAGGAGTGAATCGAGTGAAGCAAAATATTCGAGAGGGACAGAAATTGAAAATTTTCATGAGTGTTGGGACCTTTTTCGTCTTCGTAGAATAATATCGAACTGTCGAATTGGGGAGAGCACGAAGAGCTTCCAGTCTATGAATCGCACACCATCCCATTTGTCTATCATTGACGCCTTCGCGGAAAAGTGATTACAAGAGAGATTGTGGTTTAGATCGGGAAGCGACAACTCGCGGTACCGAAACATTGACATCTCGTTGCGCAAACTAACAAGCACGCGAGAATATCTCCAGCAGCCGCGAATGACAGTCTGACCAGTCTGATCTCTTTGTGAGAAAATCTTCATTAAGTGATCTACTTTTCAAACGAATATGTTGAGGCTCCAGAACATTGGAAGACGTCACGTGCTTTGTTCATCTCTCCATCGAATGTGAGCAGAACGCTTCATTTCTTCCCTCCGATAAACATTTGAGGAAAGTAATTCCAACGACGACATAGAAAGGGGTTGATAAAGATGCTATCCATATTACGCAAGGCACGACTCAAGGACAAGGAGATGAGGATTCTGATGCTGTATGAGACTGCTGTTCCCCCTGACAATCTTTTCCTTGCTGATCGTCTGTTTTTTCATTTTTCGCACAGCGGACTGGACAATGCTGGCAAGACCACGATAGTCAAAAGAATTATGGGCGAAGATGTCAATACTGTGAGCCCAACACTGGGTTTCATCATCAAAACTATTGAGCATTCCGGGTACATCTTATGCCACCTATGAAGAAGTTGCAGCACGCTGACCATTTAAAGTTACAAGCTGAACATTTGTATTACCTCTTTAACTTTCCGCTGTTTCTAGTAAAATGCATACTGAACCTTACAACCGCAGGGGATGTCGGTGGTCAAAAGACTCTCCGATCATACTGGAGAAACTATTTTGAGAAGACTGATGCGTTGATATGGGTGGTTGATGCCACCGACCGTCTACGCATTGAAGATTGCAAGGAAGAGTTGCATGCTTTACTCCAGGAAGAGGTTTGCCAATAGTAAAGCATTGAATTTTTACAATGCCCATAACTGATACCTCGATAGAGACTTTCTGGGGCGAGTCTTCTTGTTTTTGCCAACAAGACAGATGTGAACGGCTGCATGACCAAGACAGAAATAAAAGATGTGAGTGAAGACTGAAAAACATGCAGGCGTGAAGGGCGTCGTCAAGAGATGTGGACATGCTAACCGGAAATAGATGTTGGTGCTAGATGAAATTCGGACGCACAAATGGCACATCATCAATTGCAGCGCGATCACAGGCGAGAATTTGGACGAAGGATTGACTTGGGTTGTCGAAGACTCCAAGGAACGATTATTTCTATATTGATGTCGGTGAACGAGTCGGAAAAGTTCACTACGACCGAAATAGAGGACCTACTAGGAACCGACCGTGCCTACCTACCTATGCGGAAGTCCTAGACCACTGGTGGATCTCCGAAATTCGTTCAACCCAATACTAGGAATATCCCATTCAACCCATTTAGTGGCATAGTTACGAAAAGAAGAGTTTTGTTTGTTTATTTTAATTTGGGACTTCTCTAGTGCCATTTGTTTCTGTGCCCAGCCGTGCCAGCTTACCTAGACGGGCGTGCCTTAATAACCTTCCTTACCCCTTCGTGTAAAAATTGATAATCGGGCCAGGATCTTCTTTGTTTGGGGACACAGGAGCTTCTGTTGTTTGTTGTTAGTAAGCGCGTAATTGTGTGACAGCCGCCGCTCAAGCAACTGTGCGAGTACGCCCATTCGACGTTGGTCAATTGCGAACAGGTTCACAGGTAGGCAGGTGTAGAATGTTCAAGACTTGTGGCCGTGAGAAGTGTGCATCAATACATCTGTCATGACTTTTCGAGGCACGCAAGTATACGACGATAGAATATGTGCCACGTTTTATGTATGTACAGTTGTAAAAAGAAAAATGGCAACAGCCCATATCCAGGTGCTTGTAACCTTATTACTTAAATGAAAGCTTGCAGCTCAAGTTATGAACTTTATGAAACCTTGACCAAGCGAACCTTGGAAGCTTCAACCTTCCTTACTAGAACAATCCTTTGAGGTACTCAACAACCTCGACCCCTCGTGCAAACGCGTTTACCCCGCCGAGTTGTAACTTGGATTGTCCTGTATTCTGAAATACACCATTTAAATTTCTTCTCCCGTGTCGTTGTGCCGCCGCCTCATATAAACATGTCGAACGCCGAAGGAGAGCCCGATGTCAACGATTTCTTGCAGCGGATCAAGGAGTTGGGCAATAAACGGGACCAAGAAGACGAAGACCGCACAAGAAAGTTAGAGGAAGAAATATTGCAAGGCAGAAAAGAAAGACAAGCTCGCAGAGCTGGTAATTGATTTCTATTTAAACTTTCTTTTTAGAGACATTGTTCCGCCCGTCGCCATGCTATAATATGATAGGTCGGAAACGTACTTTTTGCTAATGTTTACTTCAGAAAGGGCATTATCTATCTCACCTACGAAGTCCTCTCCTATGAGTACACCTAGAAGACCGATATCAGGCATTCTTTCAAATTCAGACGACCAATCTTCAGAGTCTTGGCGCGGGAGTGTTGTTGACAACGACGTAGACGAAATGGCCTTGAATTCAGTGCCGGATTTGAAGCGGACTTCTCAGTTTAGAGATTCACCGTCAAATGCCATGCCCTCAAGACATTCACCTTTATCATGGGCTCGCAGACCAGAACCTTCCGATAAACCGCGAAGTCGACCTTTATCCATGGTTGCTACAGATAGGGTAGTACTATCGAGGACAACCACACCGACACCCGAAAATACCACGTCTGCAGATGACGGTACCCCCTCTCGAGAACAAATTGCGCAATCACTAGCATCCAAAGATCCAGCTTGGTTTAGGCAAACCGCTGATCGAGGCGTTAATTCACCAGCTTATAGGAAGAACCAGGTGGAAGACGAAGAAAGAGCAACACACGGGTCAATCCAGATGCCAGGGATGGCTCGTAATAATTCCACGCCAGACAAGACACCGAACGAGGCCAAAGACTCTTCTTCAACTCCTACAAGATCGCCCACACGGCCTCCAGCAAGAAATAGTATTTCGTACGGAAGCGGCTCTAGAATGTCATTTCAAAGCAACCCGGGTGTTGGCATGGGATCACCAATCCCAGTGACTGACGCCCAGAGGTTGGATCCACCTACTGCTGACAGTTCGTCGGATACTCGAGGCCTAGCTATGTCACCTTCGCAGGGTCGCATATCGCCCGATAGACTAGACCGGCCCAATTCTCCAACAAAAGGAATGGGTGGATTTGTCCAAAGTGCAATGATGAAAAGATCGGAGAGTATGAACAAGCGGTGGTCAGTTGCTTCACCATCATTAGATCGGAAGAATTCGTCTTTTGACACTAATGTGGATAATCAATCTACTTCTCCCTCGAGACCTGCGTCAAGACCTACCTCGAGTCATGGTGAACTCCACCGCCCGGGCACAGCAAGCTCCATGAGAAGCAATGTGACAAATTCTGCGATGAATGACAATTCCAACTTTATGAGACCATCTCTGGCAACAGCTAGATCTCACACCCCGGCCGAAGCTAAAGAGGCGGATAGTGGGAATCAATCGCCTCCAGCAGATGATAGTTTGCCTGTTAGTCCTACGAAAACTGCAGACTCAAGACGATGGAGTCCTACCAAATCTAGTTGGCTCGAGAGCGCGTTAAACAAACCTGAATCGCCTAAGCCTAAAGCCACACCACCTCCTCAACAACCATCGTGGATGTCAGAAATCAACAGAGCAAAACAGAAAGGGAGTGTCGACTTGGGTAGAAGTCAGACCATGAAGCACGAGGTGAACATTGGCGGGCTAATGAGGTCCCCCCCTCCTGGCGCATTGTCAACGCCTTCGAGTATTCGAGGCTTCCCAACGGCATTTTCTCCTGGCATTACGCCACAGCGAAATATTGAGAGCATGATTAATCAGGATAGTAAGAGCGCCGCTGGGAATACAAAAGCCGAAAGACCATCGACACCCTCCGCTTCCACTCTCATTTCTGATACCACACCAAAACCCAATACAAATTTTACATCCACACCATCTGGGACACCCAAAGCCAATCTGAATTCACCTGCTAGTTCAGTGAAAGCCAGGCCCACAACTCCTCCAAAAAACGATTTCCGTTCTGTTTTGAAATCACGCCAGGCGCCTGCTGATGAAAAGCCCAAAGAAGAGCCAGAATTTAAGAACGTCTTTGGTCAGCTACGGAGGACGAAAACTCAAAGTTACATTGCTCCGGATCTGCTCAAGGACAATATCACACGTGGAAAAGCAGGTCTTAACCTTACTGGAGGTCCTATGAAGACGGAACGCAAAGATGAATTCAAAGATGCCATATTGAAAAAGAAAGAGGATTTCAAGAAAGCACAAGCTGAGGGAAACGGTGTTACAAGATCCGCCAGTAGCGAAAGTCGGGAGAATGTTGTACCTGAAGCGTTGCGGAGAAGAAATACCCTTGGAAGAAACGGTTCCGTTTCTAATATAATTGCATCGACATGGGAATCTAGTTCCCCACAGCGTAATGCTTCTGCCAATCCCACTCCAAACTTAGTCAAGGAAACCAGTGCCCCAGCACGCATGCAAGAAAAGAATGCAATCGGAGGTAAGCTTGCTGGACGTTTTAATCCTGGTCTCGCAGATTTACTTGCCAGAGGCCCGCCGTCACTTGCTAGTGAGACCTCAAGGTCTTCAAGTGCCTCGTTATCTCAGCGTACAATCAGTATGAGCACTTCGACAACTAATCCCGAAGCCAGCGAGAATGGACCACAACTCACACATATGACCAAGGGGCGTGCCCGTGGACCACGACGAAAGGCGCCATCTACAGCCGCACCAACCCAAACTACATCAGCGCCAGAACCTGAAGAAAGAGCTGAAGAAAAGGCTTCCATTACATTCCCTACCAAATCTTCCACTACGTCTGAGCAGCTCTCATCGCCTGCTACAAGCCCAATAAAGCAGACGATTTCAGCCTTGAACACAGAACAGGTGCCAGAAAACACTCCAGTTTCTCAGCCTTCATCGCCACGGAAACTAGATATGAGAAGACGATCTCTTTTTCTACAAGAAGCACCAAAGAATAAGGATACACCATCGTTGGAAGCCCCTAAACCACTTTCTTCCGTCAAAATTGCTAATTTCCCCGAGAACATGGTAAAGGCACACCACAACAAGCTCGAGGCAATAGTTTCGCCAGATCCACCAAAGCCAGAGCCCCCAGCGCCTGCCAAATCTCCATCACCAACCAAAGTTTATGAAGATCGTACATTCAACGAGCCTGTATCGCCAGAGACTGCAAAGCTTCGTCCTGCTCCGTTATCCCCAAGAAAAGCAAATTCGCTAAAATCTCCACCGCAATTCTCACCTCGTTCTGATCACCCACCACCACTCAGTCCATCGAGATCAGTCAAGCATACTGCAGCATTATGGGGTCGATCCACTGCTGAACCACCTGCTCGCATACCTTCTCCAATACAGTTACCCACTTACGAAGATGAGAAGGCCGCTTTAGTAGGCGCAGGTCTGCGACCTATAAGTCCATTGAAACGAAACAACTCTCATGAAGACGATAAGATAAAACTAGCAGGTGTAGGTCTACCGCCTATTAGTCCATTGAAGCGAAATAAGTCTATTGATCTAGGACTACGACTGGGACCAAAATCTACAAAAGAGTCAACACCCGCGCGCGCTCTTCCCATCCCTCCAACAAAAACACTAACATCGCCAGTAATGAGCCCAGGCCTTCGTTCACCCAGCATGGCCTACTCCCCAGTACCTCAAGCATCTGAAGCGTCCCAACTTCTCGCCGATTTCTTCGGTGAGGAACCCAAGCCAACTCCAACTTATGCAGTCGATACAGCAAGCGTTTTAATGGGCCGACAAGATACATTCTCAACGATACGGACATTGCAGTCCAGTCTTTTTTACTTATTTGGAGATGGAAAGAAGCAGTCTGTTCCTACTCATCAAGAGCGTGTTCTTTTTGAGCGTGAGATGTACTTATGCCCCCACACATTTACCAATGCGACTGGTAGAAGAGTGACAGAAGTATACTGGTGGATTGGGGATGAAGTTCCTGAACGTGTTGTCACCGGCGCCGAGATATTTGCTCAGAGAGAAGCCAAAGGTTTTGGTGGAAGTTTTGTAACATTGAGACAAGGCAAAGAAACTCCAGAGTTTTATCAAGCTTTGGGTGGCATCATCATTATCAGAAGAGGATCTTCTAACAAGTATGATTCCCTCGCACCTCATATACTCTGCGCAAGACAACAATATGGAATGTTGGTATTTGACGAGGTTGATTATTCTCCTTCAGTCTTGTGCTCCGGGTTTCCATATCTTATATCCTCACCATCAGGCAAGACATATCTATGGAAGGGTAGAGGTAGTACCGCTGAAGAGCATGGTTGCGCCAGACTCCTCGGAATGGAAATATCAATGACTGGTGATATCGAAGAAATTGAGGATGGCGATGAACCTTCGTCATTCTTGAGAGTGTTCGAGAACTGCAAACAGATCCCACAATCAGCTGATCACTGGAAACTCAAGCCAGCCTACAACAAATATTCCGCTCGTTTGTTCTGTGCTACCGCTACAGGCAAAGAACAAGTATGTCTCTGTTTCCCTCATTGCACAACCTCCCACTGACATCTTCCAGATAATCGAAATAAACCCCTTCTCTCAAACCGACCTCTCTTCAACTGGTATCTACATTCTTGATGCCTTTTTCGAAATCTACATCGTCATCGGCGCCAAAGCTCAGTCCCACTATGGTCCCTTCCATACCGCACTTCAATTCGTACAGGAATATGGGATTCTTTCAGCGGGCATGGAAGATCGTCCTTTTGTACCTGTTTCAACAGTAGTCATCGAAGGGATCCCAAAAGACTTGAAGAGTGTGTTTAGGAAGTGGAGTGAGGGAAGAGCCCCAACTATTACTGTACAGCCGAGCGCAAAACAAGGGGGAACTGATTTGAAAAGAGTGAGAAGTTTGAGAGTTGTGCCGTTGACGGCGGCGTTGGAGGCTACTAGGGGGTAGACGAGTATGGGAACAGACGTGTATTATCTACTGCTTTTAAAAAGGGTGGCTCGCTTGGGATGAGTGGATTGCTTGGTGCTTGTATTTT
This sequence comes from Botrytis cinerea B05.10, assembly GCF_000143535.2. NCBI lineage: Eukaryota > Fungi > Ascomycota > Leotiomycetes > Helotiales > Sclerotiniaceae > Botrytis > Botrytis cinerea. The sequence continues at coordinate 1,545,218 of NC_037319.1, read as the reverse complement.
TTTATTTACTGGACTTTGAATTTGAATTAACTTTGGTAGTGGACGGAAACACGCATGCACGGAGGGATGGATTGAAGGAGTATGTTTCTTGCGGGCTTTTGTTTCCTTTCTTTGTAAGATAAATTATTTGACACGTGCGTATACTCCATGGAGTACATTTTTGGGAGGAGGGGGTGATTTTGAGGCTTTACATACAGATAGTGTAATTGTAAGAATTCAATATATCTTCCGTTTACGTTTGGGTTTCGGTCTGGGTGAGAGGTCAATTGTGCGGGGTTTGGGCTTGGGTTTGAGTTTGTGTCGGCGTTTGTGCATAATTCGTTTTCGTGAAGAGCTATGAGGAGAATTACTGGGTAGGTATGCATACGTGAGTATGTTTTGATGTATCACTCCTATATGAGATGATTAAGAAAGAACGAAAAGGAATATTTGGGCATCTGAATAATGTGATGTGATTTGATTGTAAATTATAAATTAAATATTAAAGATTATAAACTAGGATTTCTATCAACAAGAAGATGAACCCGAAGGATCAAAATTGATATTATTAAGATAAGAGTCTTTTTCCATGATGGGAATGAATATTGGCGTAGGTATCGGTATTAGTGATGTGATGTGATATTATGTGCCGTGTTAAGAGGGGTGGCATGGTGTCTACTAGGTAGGTCGATGCAGTTTTGTTTTTCTGTTTGTAGATTCTGAGGTAGAGGGTTCTTTCAGATGGGGTGGATGAGATGGTTCTGCGGATTTTGGTTCGAAAGGGGGTGGTGGAAGTGGGGTGGGTGTGGAGGTCGAGATGCTTGTGGTTGTGGTTGTGGTTGTTGATGGTGGCGGTTGGTGTGGAGTTTGGCTTGAGATGGAGGTTGAGCAAAGATTGGTATCTGCGGCTTCGGAATAACTCGTTCAGGCTGTGATCAAGTATTGGTATATTATGATCTGTGGGGTCGTGGATTTATGGTGATGTTCTGATTCCTTTGCTCGTGATCTAGAGAATCATTGTTGACGAAGCGAAATCCGGAATTGTGTCTTAGCACACGAATTCCGAGACGCATTAAACTATCCAGCTCTATGCGATGATGCGGCGTTTCGAACATTGGAAAGATGGAAGCTGATCGTTTATTGGCCAACTCGGAAAATCGTTCAGTTCTGGCGTAGGATAATCGCAGGCGTAGTCATAAAGGCACAATTAAGCTTCGAGGAGCTTTTGCAAGTGCTTTGCGTTTTCTTCTTTACGTTCATCACTTAAAATCCCTCCGCATGATCTCGAGAAACCATCCGATACTGAGCATGAAAGAAAATCATAGAATTTACGGAGCGTTATCTCGTTCACTACCGGGAAGATACACCGATCCATCGTTTTTTCTGTAAGGTGTTTGTATTCGTCGCCGCCGAAGCGAAACATTTTCCTTGCGACAATCCACCGAGCTTCGGAGCTGGTATGAGCATGCCTTAACATCAATTTGCAGCACCAGATAAATTCCTCCTCTGGATATCCAATGGTACTCAAGTGATGGTTATTCTCGTAGACTTCGGTGAATGTGGTGTTTATTGCAAGCTTCCATATCATTTCTCTGATTTCCGGGGTTAACTCGCCGAATTTAGTGAACTCGTGTAATGGAGAAGAGACTTTCACATTCAAAGCCGGACGATGAACTTCCTCTACATCATTGACGTCATCATCGATAATATTGTCATGAATCTTACAGTGCTTGTAATTGTGCTCCTCTTCTTTGTTGACATTTGCTTCGCTTCCACATTTTTTCCTAGACTCCTGTTCGCCTAGGTGCTTATTGTGAACGACCTGCATATTCGATTATTGCAACGAGGAGGTAGATAGAATTAACGCCTTTTTAAGCATGTGTTATTGTAATCTATGAAATAGGACAATTAGAATAAGCTTCTTTGGGGTAGATAGCGTATCTTTCTTGAGAACCCGAATTAAAAACGGCAATCAATATGATTTCGTTGCAGAATAATCTTTAGGAGCTTTCTTCACGGAATTGCGATTCGAGTTGTCGTAGGCGCAACATATATTGCAGACTAAATTGACCGGTCATGAGAAGATATGTGATTAAGAATTGTTAGATGTCAGTTAGAAATGAGGAGTATTAGAAAAGAATTCTTAATTGTCATGAAAAAAAATGCAGATGAAAATCCCACAATCTGTAGGAAATCTGGGGATTTAAAGGTAAAGTTAAGGAAAAGATGGCGGCGCAAGCTAGTCGTTAGAGTGAAACTAAACACGGTAGTGGGAAAGGCTAATCTTTGGACTAGCATCGTTTTCTGTGGGTACGAAAGAATAGAGGAAATCATAATAATTGGGACACTGATCCACTGCTAGTAAACAAAAGGACCTGCAGTGTATGGCATAAGAAAATGGAAACCAACCGAGTAAATATCGAGATCTTGCCCAAGAGAATCAAAACGAAGAATCGCCACCCACGGTATGAACAAGGGGAAATGGATTCTGGAAGCAGAGAAGAATTTTGATACATAAAACAAATCGCTGCGCAAACATTTCTTGGATGTATAAAGTCGCTTTCTATCTCTATGATGTAAGTATTGCGTCTCTTGATAGACTTTCATCGTCTTTTCGGATGTAATTAGGGCCAAGAAGCCCCTAACAGGGAACTTCCTCTAGCCATTTCAAATAATTTTATATCTTCCATTTCAGTTGGTAGCCAACTAAAGTCCTCCAAATTCAAGAAATCATCTCCATGTGTACGTTGAGGAGGTTCTGTTCTCGGAGTTTCAGAGAGTTTCCATTCCCATTGCATATCCTCGTTCAGGATAAGGTTTACCACCTCACTCATCTGCATGAGTTTTTCCGAAACTGGGTATACTTCTCTAGGTCGATAAATCAGTTTCTGTTCGAGGTTCCAGAAGCCTCGTACGAGGTTGATCGTTGATGAGCTATCCCACATTCCCTCCTTTCTTGGACACCGCAGTAGAAGTTCCAATGCTTGGTGGCGAGTTGTTTCATTGAGCGACTTTACGCAAGTGACTAATTGAAAAGTGAAATTAATATTTGGTTACAATATTGCAGATCAAACAACTTACAATATAAGGGAGCAATCAAGCCCAAGTCGGTTGAAAATGTGAAGGCAGGTCTTCCAGCTTTAGCATCTTCCTCGGCAGCATTAATTAAAGATCTCGCGAGACTGACGATGATTTGAAATTCCGAATCAAACACGGCGAACTTTTTGGGATCATTCACAGAGTCCCTGATGATTCGAGGGTCGTTTAGGTCTAGTTCAGAGACCCTGGCCATAATGTGCACAGTTGCATAATGCACTTTGCACAACACAGCACCCCTCAATTGTTTGCTGTCAAAAGTATGACTCTGGCTTTTCATGAAACTCTCAAATGAGCCTCTCCAAGCGTCCAGTTGCGCACGAGATTTTACATATAAATCCATCGCCAACTTTGGTTGACAAGCGAATGGAAGGTTGCCATCCCATAAGTAACCTCCTCGGAAAAGGCTATCGGATGCGTGAAGGAGACTTCTTCTTGCTGCATCCAGGTTTTCGAATTCTCTCGGTATGATATTTTCTCGAGTACTGATAGTTGATATTACTTTTGCGAAGGCCATACGTTCTGGAACTTCTCTGGTATCGATGTACAGGATAGCTTGTATGCAAAGTCTCATGAACATAGGTACAATGTTTTCTTCTATCAGATCCTCGTCTTGGGAGTTGTTTCGTAATCGTGAATTATGCAAAATCTTTAGGCCGCTCTGCAAATGCATTATTGCGCTTGAGAAGTGGCCCCGTAAAGAATCAAAGCAAACGAAAAGAATACAAGACATTAAAGCTGTGAGAGGTTTCTGTTTGCCTGCCGCTAAAGATCGTCTAAGGTGTGAAATGGCCTTTGTGTATTGACTTGTGGCGAACCCAAATCCTGATCTTGCAGCATCGCATTTCGTTGCAAGATCCAATCTTCGGTTTGAGAAATCTTCGTGGAGAGTCCCAAGTCCTATAATAGCATGCCGAAGAGATGGGTCCACAGAGCTTGCTTGCAATATGAGATGATTCCAGAAAGAGGGATCAAAATATCCACTGAGCTCTGTTGCTGTATTGGAAACAAAATATTGAAAACCTCGCCGTTCATTTACAGTACCAGGTAAAAATATAGGTACTTGCTGGATGTCTGATAATGTTTGTATTTCCGGGCTCAACCTCTTTAGGTCAGTGGAATAACCATCACATTTTCGTCCAGTGGAAACACATCTTTCACATGAAGGCCTAGCTTCATCACACTTGACTCGACGTATCCTGGATTATGTCAATGGGGATCATTCATTGACTAGAACAGCATTTCAAATTCATACTTGCAAGTTTGGCAGCCTGTCTTCACTTTGGGCCCGCATCTCCTACGTCGAGGTATTATTTGATTGGGGGTTTCGGTAGACATTGTCTCTTCAGAACTTTCGAAAATTTCCGGGGAATCCAATTGAATTATCAATGGTGGCGGGAATGAATAAGCAAGTAGATACGATGCAACCTCTTATACGAAAGTAGAAAAGGCTTGGAAGCGAAAGTCCCTACCTATGCCAATATATACATATATATGTAGCACTGCCCATTACATGGCAATCTGACATGCTCCCCTTTCTTGATTCTCTCAGCCTTGTGTGATGCGAAGGGTGCATGAGATAGTGCATGAGGAATTCCACCAATCTGTAGGCACTCTTTCCTTGCCTGAGATATTTCAAATAAGAAAACCGTTGACATGGTAAGATTTAAGTTACATCGCAAATCCTCTTTGCTTGGCCTTCGGCAGTAGCCTCGCCTGAGCCACAAGGCTGACAGCAAAAAAGACACGAGCGAACCAATGAAGCATGATTATATAATGTCTTACTAAATAAAGCTCCATTCTTCACCGCCTCAATTATGCTGTCTTAAGTATCATGACTCCACCTTCGGTGTCGACTTTTATGTCAAAGAATGGGATTCATTATACAGATTCATACCTCAATTTGATGCTCCACGCGCTCCTCTTCTGATACAGTCAGATCCTACAAACTAAAGCATAATCAAGTCCTTGGCTCAACGGCGCAGAACCCAGAATTGATGACATTTATTGGTGTCCATAAAGGGTATATAGACAACCCAGACAATTGACTAATAAATGAAGGCTCAGCTCTAATCTTACAGTCGTGCACTTGCAGATCTCTCTACGGGCCACAAGATTGATTGCTTTCATCTTTGTAAGAATGAGAGACCAAAAGAGAGAGCCAACCAGGGTAAAGATCACAGGTCAAAGGTGCAAAAGTTACAATTTCATCTGCGACACCTGAGTGATTCGAACACTCGCTCCCGAAGGAAATGCCTGACTCTGTTAATACAGTAGCAGGGCATCGCGTTAACCACTCCGCCAAAGTGCCTATTTTATATACGATCTCTTGCTTAAATAAATATAAGTTGTATTCGAAGACAGTGGGGATTTGAAGATATAGGTTTGGTTGAGCGGGTGTGGTGGAGCTGGCAATATTCAAGAACCCGCATGGATCCACATGGCGCGGCTATATGCATATAGGATTTCCATCCCTTAACATCATTGGCAAGCGTTATGGCAGCTTCAAGGGTAAGACCCAACAGCTCCAAAAACGTCCAGAGGGTCTGGTTTATCTCATCTTATATATGAGCCTCAACCTGCGACTTGCAACAAATGGCTGAGGGCATGTAGCTTTGATCAAGTGATGATCGACCTCCCCCGATCCTTCCCCATACAAAATTCAAGTCTACCTTCTCGAACTAGCAGAACTAGCATAGAATGGATTCTGTCCAAGATCATTGGCAGGATGCGCTGAGTGGCAACTGGACTAATATTTACCACATCACCATAAACACAACTCTCAATTGTCTGGTTGAGAAGAGGTCTTAATAACAGACAGGTACTATGGCGATTGAGCATGAAATGGGTTTGAACATTACTTCTTGCACTAGTGACAAATTAGTTGATCTAAAGTATGAATACAATGTATTTTATTTCCTACATGTTGCGATCTGTTCCAAAGTCGGAGATGTTGCAATCGTTGAAATCTCACCTCCTACTACTCTCCCCTCCTTTCCTAAGCGCTGCAAAAACTACTAGATCATGACAATTATCCATTCCCCATCTTCTCTCCTTGATGGGAGGAGAAAGGAGTTGACTATGTGTTTAACTTGAGCTATAAAAAACTATGATCTGAAGTCAATCTGATACAATCAAGGGAGTTTCCAATTTCTCTTCTGCCTTCCCTTCCCTTCCCATCCCTCCTCCGCATCTTCTCATGATCAGATCAATACCTAACAAAGCCTGTCGATTTTGTCCTTTTTCTTCTTTTCTCTCCTCGCTACGGAGTAAAGAACTCTTTCCTCTCCCCAATCAAGGAGAGGAGACAGGGAAAAGTTTGATATGCTAAAACTTGCTTGCAGGTACATCATGTGTACGTAACTCTCAAACGCCAAAGACAAAGGTCTGGCAGCGAAGCTTCTAACGAAGACATCTCCTCATCAGCGATAGACATTCTATTCGTTGTTCTAGAAATTCAACTAGCTTCTGATGATAATTTGGACTCGATGAAGGTAAGTGAAAGTTTCTGCTTTTTATGTATAATTCACTTCGACAAATTCTTCTTCCCAATACTTGGGGTCGTATATATGGCTGGCCCTTGAGTTTTTATATTTATCCTCCCGATTTGGCAAACTTTGATCTTTCCCAATTCTCTTTGTAAACTTATCTTTCTCATGACAATCTCAAGATCAATCTCCATGAATATTACAACGATAATATCATATTCCAATTTTCACAAATGGAATACTTTCAACCCCAATTGAGACAACATCAATCATATCTAATCCTTCGCTCCTTCCCGGAATCAATATCCTTGATGATACATATCTGATTCCCTTCCCCCCCCTTCCCCCCCAGGTAGCTCTTTTCTGGCCAGCCCAAGTCCCGCTCGCTACATGTAGCATCCCCCGCCCCACCTATTACTATCCACTCCGTCGGCACTAAAACAATATTTTCTCCGCTCCTCTACGTTTGTCATTTTTTGCATTATATATTTAAAAATCCATTGCCACCTCAACAATAGCACAACATCTTTGATGGTCTAACGGTCATGATTTCCGCTTGTCAATAATATTGCAAGTCGCGGGAGACCGGGGTTCGACTCCCCGTCAGAGAGTTCAACATTGAATTCCTTGAATCTCATGTTTCAAATTCATTTTTTGCGAATTTTTGGTGCTGCATTATTAGATTGTTCTTTTGGGGTGAGCGGGTTTAGATTTTCTACCATTTTTTCCTTAGCCGAGTCAGTCGGCACGTGAGATTTCGACCCGTCCTGACTAAAACAAGCCGTGTTTGACCACCTCTAAATCAACGAATAAAGAATTGTATTTGATAATATCAAATAGAATATCAGTTTCTCATCAGGATGTTAAGTATACTGACTGTCTCATGTGCACTGAGGTGAAATTAGATCCTTGAAGTGTTTTACTGATGGTCAAACTTCCTATTCGCTTGATTGACAGATACATTCTTTTCTACGCCTTTATAAAGTCTAGGAAGAGCTAAACTTGTGGAACTAGACGCCACAATTTCTATTTTCTCTTGTGATTTTGACGGTCGATAGATGGACTGTATGTAGTTATTGATATTTTATTTGGATCTCGGGAATCTCTATCTATACTCACGGATTGGGATTGGGAACAATGGAAAGTCTATATATTCTCGTGGGTTTTATTCTGTGATTTTACAAACAAGAGATTTGCAGTTTTTGTTGTCATTCCAATCAAGAAGTGAATTGATAAATTATATAATTATCAATCTTTGGTTCCAGACGAAATAACACTAAAGCTCTCACGTACTTCCTTCTATCCTCCTCATGATCTCATCTGTATATCTTTCTGTCGAAACCCTACAATTCTATGTATTGTAGATCTTCTTCAAGAACACTATTCGCAAACTGCATCATCAAGCAATCAAACCGTGCCAGATGTTCCTGGTTATAGAAACACCTTTGGCACATTTGAAATCGGTAAAAGCCAGATACCTTCCCTATCAAGCCCTCCTAAAAAAAACACGCCTCAAATCTAAGCTTCATCGCCTTTCTGATCCTTCCTCTCCATTCAATACCTCCAAGTATGCACAAAATTGAGAGATAAATACAAGCGAGGCCATGAGGTCACATCAAGCTGTACGACAATAAACTTCAATCTAATGACTTGCATGGATAATCCACAGTGAATAATGACCGCTCTATTGTCGTCACAAAAGATAATCTAGCTTGTTAGGTAGTTATGGGTAAGTTAACGAGGATGATATGGGGATGATGTGGATCTGGGTATATCCATTATTGTTGTTATATATACAATTCATCGTCCGAATCTTGGAATGCGGGGATGTTACTGTTTTCAAATCAAGTTCTATCACTCTCGTCTCATCGAATGCTAGGCGCCGAAAGTTTTAAGCGCTTCGTCACTGAAGTACCGCGCTCTGAGATATTGAACATCGGCAAAGGCTATCTGGAGAGTAAAAGAGCTCACTCTGTGTGCATCATAGAACAAGCTAGCACATCTAGAAATCCAATAGAGCTATTCCCAATCTCCCCCAGCGCTGATGGGATGAAGGATAAGTCATCCGAGACATATTCATTTACATGAAAACCGAGAACCCAGTATTCGCCAAAAAGCTCACCCTTCTTCCCATAATGTTAGGATAATCAAAACATACATCACCACCTTCCACATCACCACACTAAATGACAATCATAGCAAAACAAATGACAAACATCAGCAACGCCCAAGCATATAAAAAGTGACTAATGAAAATTGTTAAGTTCTTCTATTGAAGTCGCTATGTACACCTTGAATATGAAACCCCTCGCTGTCTTGCTGCAAGCAGCAGAATGCATTTTCTCTGTATCCTATGAACCTCTCTCTGTCTCTAGGTAAGATACAACTTGTATATCCTCCTGGAACCTGCAGGAAATCTCCTGCACTATTGTGTATCGCAATTCCGTAGTAATTGTAGAGATGAAAGCGGAAGATCGTTCCATCTATACATATGCAACATATGCAACATGTGTAAACAGACGAAGTATCCTCGCTCCAACGCCAATGTTTTCGTAAATTCGTAAATTCGTAAATTCGTAAAGGTAATCAGTCTGTGAGTCTCCCTCTCTATTGATCCATCTATCAAATCCTCTGTCAATGAAACTTTTGAGCAACAAGTAAAAATCCGCAAAAGACAATGTAATCTTACAACTGCCGAAGTCCGTGTATCTCCAATCTTATTCCGCAGTTATCACTCCACATCCATCAGTTATCACCCCCAAACTCTGAATCTTCGCTCTCTCTCAAGTTCTCGAACAAAATCAAGATCAACATTAACCCCACAAATGATGCTCCATTTCTTTCTCCGTCTCCCTCTCATACACAACTCCCTCAAACTCCGGTTTTCTCCAGCCCAAAACATCGCGTTCCATCATATTCATATACGCCCTATACGCGTCCAAACTCATATATTTATGACAACCTGGACAGTAGAACTCATTCTCTCCCCCCACTTCCCCATTATTATCGCAAACATGAACTCTGTTCAAGAACTCCGGATCCTGTTGCACAAAGACTCCTTGTCTATAACTGAAGACTCGAGGAGAAAAGGAAGATTCCGTCATCCATTCGCCGTTATTGATAGGATAATGGCGACGACGACGCTCCCATCTGTCTTCTTTTGACAAGATGGTAAAACTCTCAACATTATTATTCTCTCCATCATAACTAATCCGCGGATGCCCTCGAATCTTTCTCAACTCAGGCCTATTACCAATGGGCGCATAAACGATTTTAAGAGTTTCCAGCTCCCTCAATTTTAAATCCGAAGGCTCAGAATGATGATCCCAATCACCCCAGAGAATACGAAGCTCGATCGGTGAATCAATAAGTGAAGAGTCGATTGCAAGGTGTTTAACATCACTCAAGGGATGACGAGCCGCCGAATTACTCGCCCCGAAGATCGCCTTGGTAGTAGTAAAATTACTAGTATAAGGACTCGCATCTTCAATTGAAGTTGTAGCTCGTCGAACATAAACAGTATCAACGTCGAGATCTACGTAAATTCTGGCTCCACATGCTGAGGGTGGGAGAGCCAACTGTTTGAAAAGAGGAAGGAGTTCATCGCGCGCTTCGCCGCAGGTGGAGAGAAGTGCGGGAATGGGAGTGAGCGAAACGAGTGACTCTGTTGGGTGATCATAGGTGAGGTGTACAATGCGGGGGTGGCAGGCTGCAAGTTTCCAGATCTTGACGCGCAATTCTTTGGGGAGGAAGGGGAAGAGGCTGAAGGTTGTTAGGGTCGAGGATTGGAGGAGCATCCTTGGGAGGGTTTCTGGTAAGGGCCAAGATAATTGTTGAAGTTCTAGGACTGAAGTTCCAGGAATTGGTGATTCAAACATTGGTGATTCAGAAATTGGAGGTGTTAGAGGTGGTCTGTCAATGTCGTCAACTGTTGAAGCGTAGATCGATTCTTTGCTCATGATATTAGCAGTCGAAGCATAGATTGGCTCTCTACCTATGGCGAAGTTTAAGTAATCATGATAATAATCAGTGAGCGGAGGTGTTGCCTGCGCTATGATGAAGTTCGAGCCATCATCGAATAGTGGAGGATTTGTTGTTTGCTTTCGCTAAAATAATTATTAGAAATGTTTGTGGTTTGTGGGACACAGGAATTGATAGTAGTAATACAGTTTTGGACCACAATATCGACAACCTTGATATCATTTCTGGTTTCATTGACAATCACTGTTATAATTCTGGAAGATCTGGCCTAGATTCACAAGGATATAGAACACCCAAGCATTGTCTGGTACCTTTGGAGGGGAAGAAGAGATAAATAGGTGGAAGAAACTCACAATAGACAACCTTTGGAGATTCTGTAAGATTCCTCTCTTGATTGACTTTGGACTAAGTGAGTGAAGTATTTCACCTGCCATTGTAGGAGTTTTAACTTTGAAATCTTTGCAACTTTCTGTTGTAGATATTCAAATTCTTGCTGTTGAAATTTGTGCAAAGAAGACAGATCGGGAAAAGGGAAAAGATTGCAGCAACAGGAAGATAACAAAGACCTGATATGTGAGAATTTTTACAAACTTCCATTCACTCTCGAGGCGCGTTTCTTTTGAGAGTTTGTTTCGAGAGAGATCAGATCGTGTTACCCATGTTACCCACATGCCCTCGAATTTGGTAAGTGGCGATCTTGATGTGAAAAGTGAATCTGATGTTGTTGATGATGGGGATGAGAACTATCAAGGTGTGTATCTTCTACTGTCCTTGTGCTGTGCCGTGTTATGAAGATGCTTTGATTTTCTGAGGCAGGTACTTTTATTATTACTTGAAGATAGTGACAACAGAACTTTCTGGCATGATTGTTCTAAATAAAAGGACAAACAAGAAAACGGCACAGCCCCTGCCCACGCTCTTTTGACCTTCGAGCAAATTCGAGATCAGAACTCTCATGAATGGTGGTATGATGGAGAAGATTGCTATGGCAACAATGAAGATGGTACATCTCGTGTACATAATCAAACATAATATTTATATATGGTCTTCATCTTCACATGCTAAAACGTCTGATTAAACTGCCAAAGACGAAGTTGATATGGAATATTGCAACTTGCCTTTAAAACCTTGTTATGGCTTTGGACAAACAGGACATGTTTCCAGCTGTATTCTGAGGCGGTCTCAAAGAAAAGAACAGTGGATTGATTAAACAATGACATCCAACACAACAGGTACAAGAACGAAAGATAGCTTAAAATCATGAATCTATGAAGAACATGTCGCTCTGCTCCAATACAACTACAAGGTAGTATAAAGATCAAACATGAGGACAACTTGCAACCAAGAACTGCCTTGATCTCCAAGTGCTTCTGTGCTTACCTAGGTAGGTACATGATCCCCTATTGGAAAGGCGACCTATGTAGGTTAAGATCTTCTTGTACCACTGGACTTCAGATGATAGCCGTCTGTATATGAGTCAGGTTCGTGTGTATAAAGAGGGGCAGAGATTCTACTAGGTGGTTATTCACCAATGGTGATGGACACCGTTGACCTTGTGATGTTGCAATATCCTCATGATAAAGATGTATATTGATACCAGCGCAGGCATTGCTAGAAGGATGAATGGCATTGTAGAGAAGGAAATGTGGCCAGAGAAAGGGGAGGTGTTTATTTGGCTTTATTTTCCATCTGATATGGAGAGTTCCCCATGATTCCTCGAAAGACATCAAGCATCTCGATGTAATGCGATGTATGCGATGTATGTGATGTTCCCTTTCTTCCTGTAGTCAGAATGTAGTCCTACGTGTTACATGTAAGCTCAAACTTAAAACGAACAAGGGGTTATTCGTCACCCACAATTAATCCCCAAACTCCCCAAAAACATCGTCATTCTGCCTAAGAATTACTGTCAAATAATGCACAACACAACAACCATATTTCTTAAGATATCTTTACCCTCGATCGAGGGCGTATCTATATTGATTCCTCACACATAAATCCCATTTCTTTGGATATGCGATGGCAGCCCAACGTCAAGGAGAAGATCCATTGAATATCGAAATTAGTAACACCAATGCTGATCTCCCACCCGTCTCGGCACTGTTCATGATATATTTCGATATCAAGGCTGGCTATACAATTGGATGGAAACGTTCATTACCAGGCATCGAACTAGATGGAGTGGTCGAATATAGGAGTCTGCCATCGGGCTTACACACGGTGGAAGAGGATCTTATATATTTCACCCATGATAATTATGCAGGACTCAGCGCATTCGTCAACGCGCCTGCGGATAAGAGTTCGAGGAATGCGAGGATGATTGCTGTAGGTATTATGGTACCTTTGAGTTATGGAAGATTGGGTAGGAGTTGGAAGCATGCTGAGAGCTTAAAAGATCTCGCAAGGTATGGCTGCGCAACCAATTGATGCGATACGTGCTGACGCTCTTTTCAGTGAGCTTATACTCGACGAAAGCAAGACGGAGCGACTTGAGGGATTTTGGGAGAGTCACAAAGGCAATGATCTAGGCAAAAGTAGGGAGACCGACTCACTACTTGATTCTCCGTCGAGTGCTAGATACAAAGCTCGGAACACACCACCGAAAGCAAGAGGTCACAACAGAGATCGTTCAGCGTCCGATGGCACAGCTTTAATACCCCCTGGACACACATTGTCGGTATATCACCCTGCTTGGAGCTTACCAAGACTATTGGACACATTTGGCCCTATGATATTCCCAATATATAGAGCTGCACTTTTACGGAGGAGGATTTTGATTAGTGCGCATGCGCCTGTACATGAGACATGCGATTTTGGTTAGAAAGCCTTTCTATGTCGTTCTTATATCAACTAACATCAAACAGTGTATGACATATCTATTCTCTCAAACATCCCACTTGCAGTTAGCGATCTACTAGAGCCAACTGCCCCGCCACAGAGACTTCGACCCCTCTTCTCAATCGGTGTCCACGATATACCTCTCCTCGAAGATGACCTAAAAGCATCAAAACGAAGAGCCGCCTCCGAAGATACCGTTCAAACCGAAGGGCGCGATGAACCTGGATGTGGTTGGATAGCCTGCACAACCGACAGTATTCTTGCTACTAAAACCCATCTCTACGATGTCCTAATAACCATGCCATTACCTCACGCCTCCACCTCCGCCGCAAAAGTTTGGCCCAAAATCGAATTATCGCCGGGCGGCATCGAACTAAAAGCCACTCAACGTGATCTACGTCGCTACAAAGCCCTTCGATGGGGTCTATCTCGAACCCCTCAGCCCGCCTCCCCAGATATAAGCGCCTCGCGCCGCGCATCCACCACCTCCTACCTCGAGCAATTTCCCTCCCCCACCACCCTTGACACCTCTACTACTACTCTTCCTCCCCGAGACGATCCAAATCTCGATATCTCCGACACAGACTCTATCATCGAGCCCATATCCTGGGCTGCGCTCGCATATTCCGGATTCATATGGTGGGCTTCAGCGGGCGAACAACGCCTGCATTCCCAAGAAGAATGGGAAGCTGATTCAGCACTTCTGTCCTCTCCTCATACACCAAATCCGTTCCCTACCCCGTTAGGTTTCAATGCTAGTGGGATGATGACGGCGGAAACAGAGATGGGAATTATTGCCTATTTCCATCGTTTGACTACGCAGATCCTTACGTGCTTGAGTGATATCATTGATGCGAGTGACTCGGATGATGAAAGAGAAGATGACCAAATACACTCACATAGTTCTTCTTCTCCATTAATCAACAGAGGAAGTCGTAACAATTCTGGTGGTGGCGGTGGAGGAGCTCACGCAATAGACGATTCCTCTTTAGAAGAAGAAGGGGATGGAATGAGCTGTGTATACATTAGCAGTGAAGATATGGAACGCATGGGTCTCGATGTATGGAGCGCAGGCGATTATATGTTTGTAGAGGGAATCGTAAGAGAATATTTTGGGAGGAAGGCAAAGATTGAAGGAAGGGGAGTGGATATTTGTGGTGTGAGGATTTGTTAGGGAAATTGTGAGCTGGGACTGGGACTGGGACGGCGAGAGATGGATTGGTAGAGTTGTGATGGTTGTATCTCATTGAAATCTCTTTCTTTTCGTCTTTATATGGGAGGAAGAAAAGGAGCGCCAAGATGGGAGTTCTGGATCGGCGCGCAGGAGTTTGGAGTTTTGAATCCCTATTTGAATGTGGATCTGGTCCTAATGTCAGAAAGCAATGAAAAGATTGAATTGGGCGCCGAATTATTTATGTAGTCAAATGTCAAATGTGTCACTTTCACCAGATGCTTTACATCATTTGCACCATAAAAACAGTCGACGCATTTACATGTATGCTAAGCTTGTGGATGATGTGATTGGAATAAACGTAAGAAGATTAAACGTATTCATTCTTTCATAATAGAGATTTTCAATTCATTGCATTTCCGTTCTGCTCTGTTCTGCTCTACCCCAAGCAAAGCGACAGCCGCACACAACAAGCCATGTGTACAACATACAACGCCAACCCAAAATGCTCATCACGCCTATTTTGTACAAATACACACGATAAAGTTTCCCCCAATAAAGAAAAATCCCAAACACCCAAGAGATTCAATAAGTTAGGCGTAAAAAAGTAAGAATTGAAAATCCGCTTCAGAACGAATTCATGATATAGATTTAGAAGTAGACGAGCATGACTCATTATTCCCCATCAGTATCCGTGTCTGTATCCGTTTCACTCTGTTCATCAACTTCTTCTTCAGTGTTGCTATCCTCATCACTCGAGTCTTGAGTGATTTGCTTCTTCTTTTTGGGTGGCGGGACACCGGTTTTCATGGCTTGCATCTGTCCTGCCAGGGAATCTATTATGAATTTTGTTAGTACAAGTTTAGTTAGAAATGATCATTCTGGATTTAACATACCTTCATCCGGCTCACTAATATCATCCTCTGCATCGATTTCCATCGCCTTACTAGCGTCTTCCACGACAAGTGTAGCTTCAAGTTTGGTATCAAATCCAACATATGAGTCACAGATGAGATGCATAACAAAAGTGTAACTTCCGGGTTGTGGAGGGGCCTGGAACTGTGCCTTGAGCGTTTGCATATTGAAGGTAGGTTTTCCACTTTCATCAAATATGGGTTTGTCAAAGGCGAAAAATGTGAAAGGTGGTACAGCAATTTTGCCTTGCTTGCTATCAGTGAGGAAAACATGCCATTTAGGCGAATGGTCACGTGTAAAGTAGGGGGCGAATGCAAGAGGTGGGAAGACCTGCTTATTTTCAGCCTTTTCGCCCTTGGCAGACTTCTTCGCGCGACCAAGGATGGCATCGAGATCATCCTCGTCTGGGTCAATATCTTCCAAATCGAGTTCGTTAACCTTAGGGACGTTCTCGCTTCCAGGAGGGATAAATCGTCCTTTGACAACAAAGGATACTAATGAGCTAGGGGTGATAAACTTTTCGCCTGTAACCTTGAAGAATGCCTTCTCAACCTGTAAATGAGGAAGTTGCTTTGCAGTAGACATAGCGGTTTTGTATTGGGCTTCTGTGAGAAGCCCATTTCCAACACTCAACTTCTTTCGGTATGCGTTTGGTAGTGCCATATACTGTTGAAGGGTCAAATGAGTTTTAGAGTCGCCTTCAATTGCCTTTGCGATAGCTGGAGTAATATATGGCAATTGAAGAAGGGGAGAGGCATTTGGTGGTAAAGCTTGAACGATGTTTTGAGCAGTCGAGTATGATGCAAGAATAGGGCCAGTAGTTCCGAAAGCGAGCGTGATAGCTGTGAATGCATTGTTGAGGTCATGAGCGATAGGAGCAACTTCGTATTTTGCCTTATTGAGTTCAGAGTCTTCCAGTTCAGTTCGGCCCAAGTATGCCCATAGTAACGCAAGTGCCTTTCGTCGAGCGCCGCCATCCAAATCCTCTAGCTTTGTTTTGTCCTTGGCTGACAAGCCAGCTGCAGCAGTAATCCCATCTCCTTCTGCAAGAACTCTTGATTCCAGTTTGCCAAGTCCCGAGTCAGCTTTGTGGCCTTTCAAAATTTTCTTGTATTCAACACCACTACTTAAGGCACCAACAATTCCACCCTCGGTAATGCTCTCTTGATATTCTTGGAACAAATTGTTGGCACTTTCAATCAAGACCTTCTCTTTTGACATGCGCTGGGTGCCATACCACCAGGTTCCGACAAGGTAAGGAAGTAAAACTCCCAAAAGAAGCGCATATACAAGCACGACATATTTTCCGTTTCCTTCAGAGACGATCCAGGTAGGTAAAGCAATTCCGATGCTAAAGCTCTGTTTGCCATCAGGATGTCCAAATTGTATATAGTTGTTTCGGATCTCCTCATCAGTAAGCGCCTTGTATGCCTTTGTAAGCTCTACGAAATAGTCGTTCAATGATTCGATTGTTTGGTTTTTAGCTGGGTCAGGTCTAATCTTATCAGGGTGGAATTTCAACGAAAGTCGTTTGTAGTGTGATTTGATTTCTTTTTCAGTAGCGGACTGTTGCGAAATTAGCTAATATCCCAAAAGAAACGTACCTGGACCTAACTTACCTCTTTAATATCCAAGATGTCATATGGATTCCAGATTTTGGCTACAGTTCTGGCTGTGACTTGAAATTGGTATGCCATAAGAGCTACTACCGCCCACCCCACAACCATGGCAATCATGCGTTTTATCTTTCTCTGTTTTCTTCTCTGCGCCCTCCTTTGACTATCGATTAATTCCGCATGTTCTGGCTTGTAATCCGTCTTTATTCGGGGCGCCGTGGCACCTGGATCTGATCTGGGTCTTAGAACATCCCAAGTCAAAGCTGTAGATACGATTCCAACCAGGGTACCGACGAAGATAGGGAAGAATTGCCCCTACAAAATGTTAGCTGATCTGCTGGAGCTGCATGCGCAAATGTTACATACCTGTTCATCGTAGGAATAATCCGTTCCACTCATCTTGAAATTATTTTTTGGCCTTCAAGACCTTTCTTTTAAAGTGAATTTGCACGCAAATTAAAAATTTGACTCAACTCTTCCCTCGAAGTGTTGTTTGCGACAATGTATTTAACGAAGGAAGGACATGAAAGAAATGTATAAGTTGACTGTTCTTCGAAAGAAGATGTGTTATCATATGTTTCGACTTTTTGGCCCTCGAGCTTTTGAGATGTGGCTCGAACTTTAGGTCATCACCACAGAAAGAGACGCTAGCTACTATTGGTATAGCTCGAAGCTCCCCACCAATTGAAACTTTGAAAATGAGCTTGAAATTCAGGTGAAATCTGGACAGAGAAGGGCATCGAAGAAAGGATTTATAAAGGATTTATGTATGCATTCCAGACATAGCCCTCAATAAAATAATCGTATGGGCTGCATGAAATTTAAAGTAGGGATTGTTTATCATGTATTAAGTTCTTTACATTGATCAATATATATATAAGCCGATTCCGTTCCTAATCGCCTCGGCTTCATTCTATGGTCTTCCCAGAAGTTCGACTCCGGCAGCATCGTCAGCATCATCATCATACATCTAAGATTTCCAGCAAAAACTCCCGCATGCCATATATAGAACCCATCTTGTAGCGCCTGGCAATGCAAATCAATGTTTATCCCCACCCAAACGTTTATCTTGATACCGTATCTATCCTTTCTTAGCAAAAACATAGCAAACTTTACATCTTTCATCCTCTAGAACTGAAAGTAAGACTTCGTCATCTAGAGACTGTTTTACGTCGTCTACCTCTGTACCAATCGAATCTGCCGATTTAACATGGAACATTGAAGTATCAATGTGTCTGTACTCCATTAACGCTTGCATCTTCTTTCCTTTCTTGGATCGTTTTCCTTTAGTGGCTTCTAGAGCAATCTTTTGCTGGGCCTCCACATTTGCTTTAGTTGCTGGCACCAGAGAACAAGCTGGATTGATAGGGAACTCATCATCGTCGTCCTCTTCATCCTCTTCGCTGGCACTGATCTCTTTATTGGGCTCCGGCATCTCAGATGCTGATACAACTGGCTCCTCGCGACCAACCCCTCCACAATCGCAACCTAGGAGTTCGTGAGTTTGGCATTGCGCATTTACATCCAACCTAAAGAGATCTCGCAGCTCATCGGCTGAGAAACTCGCTTCGTTCTTCTTGCCATCCATGACACTGTCGGCGAGTCCCATCTTGGTAACTTGTCGCTGGTATATCTTTTCATCCATGCCTCCCGACATCAGAAACCTGTATATCTTGACTGGACGCTTTTGCCCGTCGCGGTGGATACGTGCCATGGCTTGAAGGTCGGTAGCAGGATTCCAGTCAACGTCAAACAGTACGAGGCGTGAGGCCCCAATCAGGTTTATACCGGCACCGCCAGATTTAGCCGAAAGCAGAAAGGCAAAATATTTCGATGCAGGTGTCTTGTTGAACGTGTTTACTAGATCCTGCCGTTTTGCCTGAGGAGTGCTACCATCGAGGCGCAGAAAGGGTAAGTTCAATGACGAAAGGTGTGACACCAACAGGTCGAGAGTAGAAGTGTAGTTGGAGACAATAACTATCTTTTCAGTAGTTGACTTCGAAAGCCGCATGAGCATACGATTTAAAACTCTGAATTTACTGCTTGCCACAACTGGATTTTTCTTGAGAATCTCGGGAGGTATGCTTTCTAGAAGCTGAGCAACGTTTGAATTGCTAGGAGTATCTGTATCACTCTTTTTGACAAGGAGGCTCGGAGCGTTGCAGACTTTCTTGAGCATGGTGATAAGCTGTAGAGAGGCCTCTGAGCTGCCAAGGACTCTACCGAAGACCGGAGAGGCAAGAACATGCTGATACACTTCAGCCTGAGCTTGCGTGGGCTTGCAGAACAATACATATTCTGTCTTTGGCTTCAAGTATTTTGCAAGTATGCTGGCGTTGCGACGTAATATGAATAACTTTGTCAACTCAGCCAACTCCTCTTCTCGAGCCGTTCCTTTCTCCATGTCGCTCTCTGTAGCACCTGGCTGTCTGCTTTTCAATATTGGGGCCTCGAAACATTTTTTGAAAGTATTGTAGCCATTGAGAAGACCGGGGTTCACAAAGTCTACCATTGTGAAGAACTCCGACAGATCATTTTGTATGGGTGTTCCAGATAGAATAACTCGTCTCTCCGTATTCAAATTCTTGATTGCCTGCGCCGATTTGTTCGCAGCAGTCTTCAAACGGTGCCCTTCATCAGCTACGACTATATCTATTCCACTCCCTTTCTTTAGCTCTTCTTGCACTGTGCGTAACTTCTCGTACCCGATGATCATGACGCTGTAACTCTTGCCGTGAGTGAAATCAGTAAGTCGAATGTTTTTAGATCCATCGGCAACAAAAACGCCGATTCTTTCATTACCAAGCCACTTGTTGAATTCTGCTTTCCAGTTGGAGATAAGAGTTACAGGACAGACAATCAAGGCCTTCTTTATGACGCCCCCCTCGTGTGGATGCTCCGGATTTTGCTTCAATAATGTCCATAACAGCGCGATTGTCTGCAGTGTCTTTCCCAGACCCATCTCATCAGCTAAGATTGCACCCTGCCCATTAAAAGAACGGTAGCCCATAACGCACTCGTACAAAAACTTAACTCCCTCCTTTTGATGATCACGTAAATGGCGACCCAAGAAGGGATCGACGACAACATCCACAACTTGCTTGCCTTTCGCAACATACTTAGGGTTTGGCCGTTGCATTACGATTGCCCCTGGTACAGAGGGATCATGACGGGGAGTAGGCGTACCGCTTTTATTTTGTGGCATGACCGTCGTTGCTAGAAGAGGATTCTTGAATTGGGATTTGACTGCATCACTTTTCGGAGTAGAGGCATAGAAGGTTTTGGCAGGAATTGCCGAGCCTAAGCCACTATCTTTCCTCTTCCCAAGTGTGCTCGTAGAATTGTTTTTCGATATATTTGATAGGGTTGGATGAGGCGGAGGTCGTGCGGCTGGACTGCTATGACTGTCTGCTATAGAAGATTTACTACTATTATTTAAAAAGTGTCGGCCAGAAAGAAAATCTGCTTTTGTAATGGCTGCATCAATCTCAACATCTTTCCCACCAATGCTCAATGTGCTGCCGGGCAATAAAGGCTCATTATACATGCAGCGGCCCATATCTCTACCATCAATATTTTGAAGTCGGGCGTATCCTCCGGTGACTGCGAGTATTCCGTCCCCATCCCAGGTCTTATGTTTCTTCATCGTGAATTTGCGCCTGTGGAATTCATTAATACGATTTCGGAATTCGAGGGGGGGCGAACACTTACCATAGTACCAAATAGTATCCGTCAATACTACTTGGATTTTCAGATGGAGTAGGGGCTTGAGTTGCTTCAACAGGATTCTTTACAACCATCAAAGGTTTTCGAGGCGCATTGGCAGCCGAAGATGTGATCGGAGCCTTAATCTTTGGAGCCTCCTCAACATTGTGAATCAGAAGCCGTCTCTTCTTTGCAGCTGGTTTGGTCAAAATTTCTTCCTCGGAATCTGATATAACCTGGACATCTGAGAACTCATCGACCGGCTTAGAAGGTTTCGGCACACTCTTCAAGAGTGGAGGCCGGAATGGTTTGAACATTTTATTTTGGTTTGTTGAAAGAAAGGCAAATGCTGAGACGCGGTGGCCATAAGGTTCGTGTTTTGTCGCGTAAGTTTCGATGCGCGCCTGCACGTGACATTGACTAAACTGAACATTTCATCCAGCGACGGTATATAAGGGTATCCACTTGATCAATGGTAACAATGTAATATTAAAACGTTGTCATCGGGTGTGATTATCCATTCATTAAACCTCAATTAAATAAACTATTTGAGCTCCAAGATAACTCCGTTATTTTTGTTCAGGTATATCTACATTTATTGAAGCATGGAGTCCAGACTCTCTCCCAACACCCCCTCGATCTTAACAATCCAGCGATTCGTCTCCTTCTCTACAATCTCATCGTCATCCTCTTGGAGCTCACTAATGAATGGCAACATTTCTGGGAGCATGGCCAACCATTCCTCTCCCAATCTATCCGTCAATGCTTGCTCGCACTTGACTGCTGCGAGTCTAACACTGGATACTTCTGAACGGAGATGCTTCAAGATCATCCCGTTGAGTTCCTTATGATGATCCGAAGAATCAGCGGCAGCAGCAAGTTCAACGATAGCGGGAACAAGTTCATCGATCAAAGGTAATCCCGAGGCGTTCCCAAATTGATCACACAAGACATGTGCAATTGCCTTGAAATGAGCTGGGGATTGCCAAAAGTCATCTTGATCATGCTCGAAACATGGCACCAAAGCTCGAAGAACTCTTGTCCATAATTCTCTCGAAGCGTCATTCTTAATATCGGTCTCTTTCAAGATCTGTACGGCATTGTCAAGCAAGTATGTGGCATAGCTTGTTACGATTGACTTGAGGTTGCCGAAGAAAACGGCCATAAACCCGTAAACACTCTGCAGACGCAGGTTTCTGCCAGACTTATCTTTCTTGGGCAATGAGGATGACGCCCATTCAACAAGGTTGGAGAATATAGGTCTAAATGTCGAGTCGTTGAACTTATAAATCATCTCTAGAGCGACTTCATTCACCTGTCCTTCTATTTCCGAAATAGTCTCATCGCTTTGATCATAATCATCCGCATTAGACAATTGTCTTCGAAGATCGAATGCGTTTTGGAAAATCTTTGCTAGTATAGAGGAATGTTTAGAGACAACACTCTTTGGATGAGCTTTGATTGACATGCTAAGCATCTCAAGTTGTTCACGGATGGCCTATTTAAATTAGTAGGTAGTCATAAAACTTTTAAGAGTAGCAATAGAAAACGTACCCAAGTTCCTGCCGTTACTGCTTGCGCCCAATTTTTCTCCAAGGCGAAAAACATACTCTTAGCATCCACGCGCTTTGCAGCCAAGTGAAGACAATTTTCTCTGATTTCATCTGCCTCATCTTCGAGCTCAGCCTCTGCTGAGTTGTTGGAGATTGAAAGAAGGGTATCGAGGTATCCGCCTGTAATCATATATGGAAGATGTTGTACGAGAGCGCTTATAAAAGTGTATCCAGCGTTGTGGAGTTTTTGAGCCTCAACAGTGTCTTCGATGCTTGATTTGATGTACTCTAAAGCCTTTGGAATGGCAACAGGCAATACAGAAACTATACCTTCTCGCAAAATCTCTACCAAAGAAGCTAAGGACAGAAGAGCCATAATTTGCAAGCCAGTATCACTCTGGCCCAAGCAATGATTACTTGCAATTGTTTCTGCTGCTGCAGACACAGCTTCGAGATCCTTCTTTCCATATTTCTCTGAGATTTTTTCAACACAAGCCACAGCAGTACGCTTATAAGGCATGTCAGTAGACTCTCGAATGATTGAGGTAAGCTGAGGCAAGAAACCAAGCATTGCCACTCTTGAGACGGCATCTGATGCGCTTTCCTGGTCGATGCGAACCTGTAAAGAGCGCAAAATCTTTCGTCGCAAGTCCTCGTTAGGTCTATCCAAGAGCCCCTCGACTGATTTGACAAACTCGCTTGTGGAAAGGAGACCCAAAATGCTTTCTAGGATATCTCCACAAGCATTGTGCATTGCTTTCTTGTCTTTCAAAGTTTCTGTCAAGACCAACAAGTTTTCCAGTAACGTGGAGTAGAGCTCGCGAATTCTAGCAGCGTCCATATCGTCTCTATCAAGAAGTTTCGCAGTTTGTGTAATCAATCGTCGTTGAGAGAGGATGTGTGGAAGAAGCGTGAGTTCATGGAGAGCTGCACGTTGTGGGTCAATCTCCTCATGAGCTCCTAGTAAAATCAGCGAAAATGTTGGCTTGGGAGCCAAGAGATCATCGATCAGCTCGAGGTATTTGATTGCAGATTGAAGTTGAACTTCCACGCTGAATGCGTTGGTCAGCTCCGCAGAGAAGGATTTGATATCATCGTTGACACCATATTTATCCACCAACATTATTAATAATGCGAATAGGAAGTCTTCTGCTCCTAGAGTCTGAACTAAAGAAATAAATAGTCCCTTTCTGCGGTGGACAGGAATATGCTCATACGCCGCAACAAAGCTCAAGAGCAACTCAGCAGCCCCTGTGACAGGGTTGCCTTTGTCTTTTCGAAGCGAGGTGATAAGAGGTGGAATGACCTCACGAATGGTTTGACTAATGACATGTGCAGAATAATCATCATTCTGTCTCAGTACAGAGCTTCCCATAAAGGTAAAAATGGGCATAACACTGTGGAGAACAACTTCTGGGGCGATGTCTGCAAGAGCGGCAATCATCAATAAAGCACCGTTCTGTACCTGTGGACTGGCTGTTTTCTGTACGCAATCGACAAGTAAATCGGCTCGAATATCAGAATGGTCTAACTCCATTTCTGGGTTGGCCTTGTGTGCTTTCAATATTGACAGTAGGCTATTCAAGACTAGATCTTGGAGATATGCAAGCTCGGATGAAACCTGGACCTTGAAGTGTTGAAGTTCTGCCAAGGTGTTGAAAAGACCCTTGAGAAGTTCTGGATGGTTTCCTGGATCGGAAGTATCGATGAGTTGCAACACAAATGTAACTTGACGTATAGCAGCCGCAAGTTGTTTGGGGTCCTGTAAAGAAGTTCTAGCAACTTCGCCGTGGCTAGTTCGCCGTCTTTTACTTGCAGGCGGAGCATCTGTAAGTTTCGCCGTCGTAGGTAATTGATCGAGGAAAGAAAGGAGAATTTCTGTTGAGAGAGGAGCGTTTCGCAATAGTTCTAAGGCTTCTTCCGCTGATTTGGTAGATCCCTCAGATGAAGATTGGGAAGCATCCATCAACATTTGAGCTGTCTGCAGCTGCACATCACCTTTCAAAGACGTCCACATCTCACGTAGTCTTGCAAATATGGCCTCAAGAAGGGTAGGGCGATTCGAAGCGATTTCGCCGTGCACAATTTGAGTGAAGAATTGCAAGCCTTCTTTGTCATTAGCCACAACGGTCGCAGCTGCTTGCTTATCGAAGTCTGCCATAGCAAATTGTTCATCATTCGAGTGTTGCAATGCTACTTCTGGACTGAGGGATGCCCATTGTTGAAGCACTGGAAGTAGAACCTTGGTTCTAGTAGTGCTAGCAATGCTACGAACGTGGTTGAGAATGACAAGAAGTCTGAGCTTGGCGGAGTACACGGGGGTATGAATGACGTGACTAGATAGAAATGACAAAATCGAGGCGCGGGCAGTTTGAGTTAATCGTGCATCACTCTTCTTGTTGGACTCTGCAGAAGCACGAGGACTGTTCAAAGACTGTTCCACTACGGACTCAATGTGGGTTTTATCGAGAACACATTCTTCCAAAGCTGGAACCAAAACCTCTCTCAAAAGACGAGTAGCGTTATCAATTGACAACCATTTCGTCTCTTGAGTTTCCTCACCTGGGCCATAGATATCATCGAATGCCCATTGTTGGCGGGAGCTCGAGGATTTCTTTGTAATTGCACCAGCCGGATAAAATGTCTCAATTTTGAGAATAAGCTCTGCTGCGGCACGACGAACCTTGGGCGCAGGATCTGCAAGCGCTGAGATTGCATAAGGTATGATTCCTTGAATATCCACGCCTGCATTTTCATGTCCTGATAGGTATCGAGCGACCAAGTGAAGTGCAGAAACTCGGGCCATGACCGGGTAAGGGCCACACCAGATTCTAATGTAAAATGTGAGATACAGAGTTTTTTCCAAGGCACTTGCGCGATTTAAGATAGGTAGCTCATCAAATATATCCAAGTCGCCGGCATTAACCGCAGCGACCAAAAACGCTTGACACAAATCTTGGTAGATGCGAGAAGCACCATGCATTAAGAATGAGGTCTCCTTAGAACTGCTTTGCGGAAGTTTTTCAATTAGTTGCCGGAAATCAGGTCGAGATTCTGTTTTCGCGTCATCATCTCCCATTACCACATCCTCATCTTCCTCTTTTGCAGTTTCTATTCGTCTAATTGTGGCGGAAAGCTTCAGTTCTAATTCATCCATATCGACATCGGTCTCTTTCAATGCACCTTGAATAACAGTCCCTACGTGACCAGAAAGTTGTGTCAGCGCAACAAGAGATGATGCGAGATGCGCTCGGGTGCTCTTCTCGGAATCTGTAGCATCATCGACACGATGCGCCACTAGGAGAAGATGTTTCACAACCACAGAAGTTTGCGCATCGCTAAGAAGACCATGTTCCACAATCTGTTCGATTGTTGGAAGACCTTGAACCTCTCCGCTTTTACTTATTCTGTCAACAAGGGCAAGACATAGTCCATTAGAAAGTCGGTCGATTCGTCGCTCCTTTCCTAGTTCGATCAATTGAGTTGCAAGATCCGGAACCTTGAGCAGCTCTTTTGTTACCCGTCTTGTGATCT
This sequence comes from Botrytis cinerea B05.10, assembly GCF_000143535.2. Taxonomy (NCBI): domain Eukaryota; kingdom Fungi; phylum Ascomycota; class Leotiomycetes; order Helotiales; family Sclerotiniaceae; genus Botrytis; species Botrytis cinerea. The sequence continues at coordinate 1,519,342 of NC_037319.1, read as the reverse complement.
GCTTTGCGCCCCTGTGTTGTGCCAAAATTGAAAGACAGACCAAGCCCGGACGAACAGTTTCGTTAGTCCAACCAAGGACCAATGCTTCCATCATTGCTGTCAGGAGTTTGTCGTCCAATCCTCCTTTGGAAGCTAAGATTGACAAGATCATGTAACACCCAATTCGCAAGTCCGGGACCTTTTGCATCGAAAGACCTTCGTTGAGTGTTGGTAGCAATCTCATTATCACATCCTGTTCGTTTTGTTGTTGAACTCCTCTTCTCCCAGAGCGGGCCTTGTCCAGCATATTACTCGTAGCCTCAGTCATGATACCTGCCCAAAAAGCTATAATAGCAGGATAATGCTGTCTGGCTTTACAAACACGCAAAACATATGCATTGAGTGTCGAAGCAAAAATAGTGCTATCAGTCGCAGCTGTGACAATTGGCCTTCTTTGTGGTTGGGTCAAGGATCGAACATATGGTGCTAAAAATTGATACTCTGCCGGAATCTTCGAGGGTATTATCGAAAGTAGTGTGGTAAATATAGGTAAGGTATGGTAGGGTAAGAAAGTTGTCAAGAGAAAGGATGTATTGTACTCGTGAATTCTGCATGAATTAGTTCCAAGAACAATGGGTTGGAATTCAAGAGGCATACCTGAATCTTCTCACCAACCATTCAACTGCTTTGATTGCTGGATTCAAACGTAATCGGCCACCGACTAATCCCAAGAATGCTTCCAGCCGTTTGTCTAATTCGGAAATCTCTGCCACGGGCAGCTGAGTACGATCCACGGTCTGGCTTTGCTCGCTGAAGATTGTCTTCTGAAACTCGAGAAACCGACCATCGAGTAGACATAATTCTTGAAATCCTTCGTGGCATAATGTGTAGAGTGTGTCGAAACTTTGTGATGCCGCAACTCTAGGCTCAAAAATCAGAGACTTTGAATGCGAAGCCTTTTGCGCCTTGAGATTTAATGAATTAGTTGAATTGGTCGCAATTTGCGCCAACTGTGCTTTAAGTGAAGAAGCCATTGTGTGATTATCGATACCACAATGTTATAAAATTATGGCATATCGAAGTTCAAGAATATTATTTCTCGACGCTTCCTCCATTCAAACTTCTCAATAAAAATTTCCAGCTCTATCGTTATCGAAAAATTTGGTCGGATAAATATTCGGCCCGATGATACTGCTGCTTTAAGAGTAAGGTCCCAAGTTTACAACAGTAACATTGTGTAAAATAAACCATTAGTAAATTCATAATAGATCAGCCTTTCCTCATTGAACGTATTTTTTGCAGTTATTGGTGGCTATCCTATTGATTGAATCCTTGCTAGTGATCATGACGGAAGCAAATCCTCCCGTTCCCAAATTCGCATCTTTCCGGTCAAAACCTTCTAGCACTGTCGCAGCTATCGACCCCGAAAAGGAGGATAAACCCAAATTAGCGACAAGAAGTCAACAATATGCCCAGAAAGAAGAACGACCAAGAAATCATCGTCGGCATCACAGATCCAGAAGCAGAGAGCACCATAGATCCAGGAGCAAGGAGAAGTCGCATGCACGTGACTCCAGCCACAGATCACACAGTCGAGAGAAGCATAGAACTAGAGAGAAGGAAAGCGATGAAGGATATAGCTCCCGCCGTAGATCTCGGAGTAGAGATGACCGACGGTCTAATAGTCGACGGCCTCTGAATGAGGAGCAAATTCAAAGAAGCTCTGACGAGGTGCCCATCAAACATCAATCAGATGTCTTGGGGTCCGAAACTGCCTCTGACATTTATGTTGTTGACAGAAAAGGAGATGTGAAGAACCTGCTATACGGAAGCAATCACCGCTACAGTGTCCCACCATTTCATCGAATTGGGGCGGGTCGCGTTCTTGGTGCACCTCAAGACACAAAAATTGACAGAGAACATTCAGATGATAAGGGCATTGTACTTGCAAATTTGAGAGACTTCAGATACAATAACCGAGAGAAATACATCTTTTCTAAAGTGGAGAGAGACAGACCTCGTCTTTTGAAGATCCGTTCAGAAGTTCTGGCCGAGAAGGCTTTTTTACATGATGAGGATTTTGTTCCACTGCAGACTAGTAGAGGTAAAAAGCGAAAGAGAGTGGATCGAGAACTAGGCTCAAATTCCGAATCTGACCATGATGATACTCATTACCGTTCAATACAAGGGAAAGCCAAAACGTCTAATCAACCTCAGGATGACGCTTTCCAGTATGCTTCAGATAGTGATTCTTCAGGGTCAGATGCCGGTAGAACTATGAGACTTGAGTCTTCAATCAAACAGAAGAATATAGAGCTATCCAGAAGAATAGAGGGGGCTCCAAATGATGTAGATGCGTGGCTTGCATTGATTGAGCATCAAGATACGCTTCTCAAAGCAGGGGATGAACGTCGTCGTATCACTAATGCAGAGATTAGAAGTACGGCGGACATTAAAATTCACATGTACGAAAAAGCTTTGGACAAGATCCACGACCTACAGGACCGCGAAAAACTACTTCTTGGCCTGATGGCGGAGGGTGCAAAGATTTGGGAAATAAAGGTTCAAGCTGAGCGATGGGCACAAATTGCAAAGGACAACATCAATAGTCTCGTCTTATGGAAAAAGTACTTAGATTTCAGGCAAAGTAACTTTTTAACCTTTAGATATGAGGATGTACGTGAAGTATTCCTTAGTAGGATTCGTTCTCTGAAGGATAAGATCAGCGCCGCGCCAGAATGGGGCTCTGTGAAACTACTTTACGAGCAGCTCCTATATGTAGTGCTCAGGGCTACTATTTTCATCCGTGAATCAGGCTTCACAGAACTCGCAGTGGCAATATGGCAAGGTGTTTTGGAGATAAATTTTGAAGGACAAATATCTGTACACACTGAGCATGAGGCGTCAGGGCCGGTTGAAAACAGAACAGTTGAACTATTCGGTGAGTTTTGGGAGGCAGAAGTTCCACGGGTTGGGGAACCAGGCTCTCTGGGCTGGAAAGTATTTGCAGCAACAGGAGATGACTCAAAGGTCCCAACTGCTCAGACCGATGAACCAGAGATGTCACTCAATGGCCAAGACCTCTTTCAAAGCTGGGTCATCGCAGAATCTTCTCGTAGCAAAGCTTCTAGGGTTCCTGCAAGAACCATGGATGATACTGTGGAAGATGATCCTTATAGAGTCATTCTGTTCACTGATATCGATAATTTTCTTGTGCGACTGCCAAGATCTGCTGAGTACCTACGAAGATCTCTCTTGAATGCGCTTTTGATATTCTGTCATTTGCCTTCTATGCCCACTCAAGATCACGAGTCAAGTGTGGATTGGGGCCATGATTCTTGCTTATATAATGAGATGCTCGACTATGATTCTGGATGGGTCAAAGAGAAGTACTTGAAGAAAAAGTCTACTGAGGAATCGATCGAGGGTGAAGAAACGAAAGTGTCGTCAGTCTTTGAAACCCCTACAGCGAATCTCGCAATAGCTCCAGAATCTATGTTTAGCAATGGCTGGTTCAGTAGCTTTAAGCCATGGCGAGAAGTATACGGTAATGAGGACAATGGACCTATTTCTTATTCATGGGTTCGCAACACTTTAAAACAACTCACACAATCATATCCAATAGAAGATCTCGCCGAATACTACATGGCATTTGAATGGATAAACGAGCCAGTCACCATCAAGAAGGTCGCTAAGACTATCATCAAACAACATTCCTCCAGTCTAAAACTTTACAATGCATACGCTATGATCGAATGGTCAAAAGGCAACCAGGAAATCTCAAATGGAATCTACACTGCAGCTTTAGGGATGAATCAATCCATGACCTCTGCGCCAGAACTCAACGACAACAAAGATTCAGTGCACCTCTGGAAAAGCCTGATATGGGCAAACATCTCAACCGGGGCCAGAGAAACTGCACTTTCGCACCTCCTCTCAATCCCTCACGGTATTCCCAAACCAACCACCTCCACCGAAACAACTCCAACCGCCCTCCTCAAAACCCAACAACATCTCTCCTCCGCCCGCGACTATTTCCTTACCACGCAAAATCATACACACGCAGTCCTGTACACGGAGCTCCTTGCCCTCCTCAAGTACCTAACCACCTCCTCCACAAGCGCGCCCCAGTCCCCTCAGCAAGGAAACATCACCTCCGCTCTCGAAATTCTCACTGCCTTCTCCACCCAGCTTTCTTCTCGCTTGACATCTCCACAATTAGCCTATCCCCTATCCCTCCTCCACCAATCCACAGCCCGTTTGCTACACCACCACGCAAAGTCTGGCCCCTATCGTCCTCAAACCCTTCATTCACAACTCACCACCTCACTACGCTTATTCCCAAACAATACGATTTTCTTTTCCCTCCTCACATCTCCGACAATTGGAATTACGAAACTTGTGAGCCCAGTTACTCTGAGTACTTTGTTTTCTGATCTTTTGCATGGCTCGAATTCTTCAACTCATAATATTTTACCCCTCTACCTCAATATTATCCACCACTATCTCCAGAATACTCAATCTGCATCTCCAAACCTCAATACGATAAACTCAACATTTGTTTCGGCATTAAATATTAAAGGTTCAAAATCAAATTTGGATTCTGGACTCGCAAGTTCGAGTGCTCTTTGGAGATTGTATCTATTGTTCTGTGATGTATACCCTCAGTTTCTTCCCTCCTCGTCCTCATCTACATCCGTGTCATCCTCAAAAGCTTTAATCCTTCAATCAGGATCCTCCAGCAGGGAAAATGCCAGGGAGGAAATGAATTGCAAAGCAAATGGAATAGTAGAGCTTTGGAAGCAAGCGATAGCGAGGACGCCGTGGTGTAAGGGGATCTATATGGCTGGATTTGAGAGAATATGTGAGATGGGTGATGACGATGGTAACGATGGAAGAAAGGACAAGATTAGCAAAGACGAAGAGGTTAACAAACAGTTGAAGCATATATGGAGGGTTATGGGTGAGAAGGAGGTAAGGGTACATGTGGATTTAGAGGGGGTCTGGGATGAGGAGGAATAGGGATAGGAGCACACGAGAATGAGAGATGAAAATTGAAAACATTTTATGTATATCATTTGGTGGCTACAAAGGAGTTCTATATTGGCGGTATCAGATATCTAAGCTTCAGAGAAGAAAATGGACAGTGTCTACCTACGTTAGATCAATTAGTGAAGTCCACATTCTGAAAACCGCGATTCTATTACTTTTAACTTGATTATCTATATCTGCATCCCTACAACACCATATCCTACTCTAACACTCACATATATGAACAACCCTTTCTCCCCTTCATCCTTTCATCTCCGCCTCTCCTCTCCTCTCCACCATTCCACTCCAAATTACACACCTACCACTTAACCCCCCCCCCCCATCCAAGTCCAAATCCAAACCCACTACTATCTAGACCATCCTCTTTCTACATGCCTCCTTCCCATACCCTTCCCAAAGTCCAATCCTGTTACTCTCCCACCCACCCACCGATCCATCCATCCATCAGTACATCCACCAGCATATCTAAGTGCAGACTCAACCCAATTCACAATCCACACTCTACTTACCACTCTTACCACTCCCCAATACTCCCCATTCACAGAATCCCCTCAAAACCACAAAAAGCCAATCCAAACCTCATTTCAATTGACTTTCCCCCCCCCTCTCTCTTTCTCTTCCAAAACCCAACCCAACCCAACCCAACCAAATCAATCCAACCCAACCCAAATCAAGCTAGCCCACCAGACCCAAGCCAAACCAACTCAAACCATCAAATTAAACGAAATAAGGCGAGGCGATCTACAAATCCATCTCTCACTCTCCCATGAAGTTTCAGACACTCTTGACTGTAGTGCTAATATTACCACCAGACAGACACCGCCGATATGCAATTTAACCTCCCCCCTCCCCCCTCCCTGCTTCAATCACCTCATCACCTCATCATGAACTACAAATTGCAAATTGTAAATCAACCCGACCCAAATCAAATCAAATCAAATGAACTCAAAGTTTTTTTTTTCTCTTTCTTTCTTTCTTCCTTCTTCCTCCTTCCCACGGTACAGTCTGTGCACCCCCGGACGATCTTCCTATCCTATTCTATCCTATCTTATTGTTCACCTCCCTCCTCCCTCCTCCCCCATCTCCCATCTCCCACCTTCTATTCTTGCACTACATGCTGCATGCTACATACATCCACCATCCATACCATTTCGTCTCCTTCTCCGCTGTGCCCCTACCTACCTACCTACCTATCTACCTACACTTATCCATCCATCTCACAGTATCTCTGCAATCAAAAGGTCTAATCTAACCATCATCACAATAACAATAACAATAACAATAACAGTAACAGTAACAACAGTAATAACATTGTGTGCCCCCACACAAAGAAGACAAGCCAAGACTAAACAAAGACAGGCGGCAACCTAAGCAAGTAAGAAAGTATACATTAGGCTATGGCCAATCTAAGCCAGAGCTAAAGCTAGGAGAAGCTTCAACCTAGAATGAACTTCAAAGGAAAAGATTCAAGAGACTTCGACTAATCTACCATGCAATTGCCCATGTGGCTTATACATTCCCTTCACCATCATCACACTATCCCTCTCAACATACACAAACTCTCAACAAGCATGATTTCACTCATAAACCCAAATTAAATAAAATCAATCATCAACACGCATAGCTCATCTCAGAAAAGAGTCAATGAGGTGTAGTAAAAAAAAAGGTCAGTTACATAGAACAAAGGTACAATTCGCATCGTTGAGTTATTTTTTCTGCTTTCTGTGCTCAACCCATGCACACCCTTCCTTCCCTTTTCCCTTCTTTATCTCGTTGCCCGGCACAATCAATTGCCCCCTTTCTCAAACGTATGAACACAAATATTATGAGTTACCCGTCATGAGCCTTCTCTGAAAATTCCCCTCCCGCCTTTCTATGAAAACCAGAATCCCAAAATCCGAATGCCAATACCCGAAAACCGAATCTCGCCCGAATAACGTCCCACGTGTCTATCGTCATGTCGTGAAAATGCTGGCATGTCAATTCAAAGTAAAAGGTCGTGATTCGGCTGAAAGTCGTTGGGAAAAACGTATCGAGTGGAATTCTTGGTGTTAGTGATCGAAAAGCGTAACGGAAAAGTTGTTGTGTACAAAGTCGCATTTGGCAATGAGAGGAATAAGGAAACGAAAGGTAGGATGCGGAAGGTGTCGCGCAAATAGGTATATTTGGTCGAGATCGAGGTCTGGAGGATACTTGCAAAAGTCTGGTGAGATGACGGATCCCAAAGAGAAGCGATCGGTGAAAGGGCGCATATTGATCGAGGG